>NC_077232.1:199729904-200002404 GCF_027887165.1 Monodelphis domestica
ATAAGTCATCAGTATTTCTATATATCTCCAACACATCTCATCAGCAGGAATTAGAAGAGAAATTCCATTCAAAATCACCCTAGACAATATAAAATACTTGGGAATCTATCTGCTGAGTCAAAAACAGGAACTATATGAACACAACTACAAAACAATTTCCACACAACTAAAACTAGATCTGAGCAATTGGAAAAACATTAACTGCTCATGGGTAGGATGAGGTAATATAATGAAAATAACCATCCTACCTAAAGTTATCTATTTATTTAGTGCCATACCCATCGGATTTCCAAAACACTTTTTTACTGAATTAGAAAAATCCATGACAAAGTTCATTTGGAATAACAAAAGATCAAGGATATCCAGGGAAATAATGAAAAAAAAATAATTCAAAGAAGGTGGCCTTGCAGTCCCAGATCTCAAACTATACTATAAAGCAGTGGTCATCAAAACAATTTTGTACTGGCAAGAGACAGAAAGGAGGATCAATGGAATAGATATGGGGTAAGTGACCTTAGCAAGACAGTCTATGACAAGCCCAAAGATCCCAGCTTTTGGGACAAAAATCCAGTATTCCATAAAAAACTGCTGGGAAAATTGGAAGACAGTGTTGGAGAGATTAGGCTTGGATCAAAACCTCACACCCTACACCAAGATAAACTCAGAATGAGTGAATGACTTGAACATAACGAAGGAAACTATAAGTAAATTATGTGAACACCGAATAGTATACATGTCAGTTCTTAGGGAAGGGAAAAATTTTAAAACCAAGCAAGACTTAGAACAAGTCATGAAATGTAAAACAAATAATTTTTAGTACATTAAATTAAAAAGTTTTGTAGAAACAAAACCAATGTAACCAAAATCAGAAGGGATATAAACTGGGAAACAATCTTCATAACAAAAACCTCTGACAAAGGTCTAATTATTCAAATTAAAAAGAACTAAATCAATTGAACAAAAAATCAAGCCAACTGATAAATGGACAAGGGACATCAATAAGCAATTTTCTGTCAATGAAAACAAAACTATTAATAAGCACATGAAAAAGTGCTCTAAATCTCTGATAATCAGAGAGATGCAAATCAAAACAACTCTGAGATATCACCTCAGATTAGCAGATTGGCTAACATGACAGCAAAGGAAAGTAATGAATGCTGGAGGGGATGTGGCAAAGTAGGGACATTAATTCATTGCTGGTGGAGTTGTGAACTGATCCAACCATTCTGGAGGGCAATTTGGAACTATGCCTAAAGGGCGATAAAAGACTGTCTGCCCTTTGATCCAGCCATAGCACTGCTGGGTCTATACCCCAAAGAGATAATAAGGAAAAAGACATGTACAAGAATATTCATAGCTGCGCTCTTTGTGGTGGCAAAAAAAATTGGAAAATGAAGGGATGCCCTTTAATTGGGCAATGGCTGAACAAATTGTGGTATATGTTGGTGATTGAATACTATTGTGCTCAAAGGAATAATAAAGTGGAGGAATTCCATGAGGACTGGAACAACCTCCAGGAAGTAATGCAGCAGAGCCTGGAGAACATTGTACACAGAGACTGATACACTGTGGTACAATTAAATGTAATTAGTGGCAATGCAGTGATCCTGAACAACCTGGAGGGATCTCTGAGAAAGAACACTATCCACATTCAGAGGAAAAACTGTGGGAATAAAAACACAGAAGAAAAACAACTGCTTGAATACATGGGTCGAGGAGTATACAACTGGGGATCTAGACTCTTAATGAACATCCTAGTGCAAATGCCAACAATATGCAAATGGATTCTGATCAAAGACACATTGAATTTTGCATCAGCTATGGGAGTGGAGGCGGTGGTGGTGAGGGAGGAATAGAAAATTATTTTTGTAACCAGGGAATGATGTTAGAAATTGACCAAATAAAAAAAAAAGAGAAATGATCCTCAAAAGTCTGCATTTTATCTTCTCTTTCAAAAATCTGTCCTCTAGGTATGACTACCCAACAAGTTCTATTACCTTCAGACTATTCTTCAGCTAGTTGGTACAACTGAGATGATAAGTAGTTCCTTTGTCCTGTCCATGAGCTTGCCTCAGGAAATTATGGCCACTAATTTCTCTTATCTTTTATTTGCCTATCTAATTGTATGCCATAATTTAAATAATTTACAAACCATCATCCTTGTTTATTCTTGCATGGATGACTAAACTGATGTCTTTTGAGTGGTCATGGATATCACTGAAAAGTGTCTATATTTATTGAGGTCTTGATTCAATAAGGCTGGTGATATCTACAAAGAAGAGCATCTTGAGACCTTCGCAATTTAAAAAAAAAAATTTCTTTCCATTTGGGCTTTGAGTAGGACATTATATGCTGGAACATAACCAATAATTCTGGTGTTTAGATTAACTGACAAAAATTCATTTGGGACAAGGAGCAAGAAAAGTGTTTTCTAATCAACATCTTAAGAAATATTAAATTTGAGACAGAGTCAGGTCACAAGGGCCAATGGAGTCAAGTCAGTTGGATATCAGTGAAAAGGTTGCTACTCCAGACCAAAGAGAAATGAAAAGCAGAGGCAGGGACAAGTTCATCTGAGGGAGAGATGACGGGGCAGAAAGTATTCATAGTTTCATATCTTCAAATTAAATTTAATTGTTTCTTTAAAATATACAGGTAACTTCCTCCCTCCTCACCTTCCATTAGAGAAGGCATCATTTAACAAAAAGTTGTATAAATATATAAAACAACATCTTTCTTATTTCTATTTATCCGTTTTTATCAGTAATTATCAGACAAATACATCAATCTTCAGTCTGAATTTCTGTTGCTGTATGGAATGTTGTTTTGGATCTGCTCATTTCATTCTTCATAATTTCAAGTAGGTCTTGCCATGTTTTTCCAAAATTAACCTGCTCATCATTTCTTATAGTATAGCACTATTCAATTACAATCATGTGCTACAACTTATCTAGTCATTCTCCAATTGATGGGAATCCCTTCAATTTCTGGTTCTTTACCACTACAAAGCTCATATACATATACATATATCTATATATAGATATATGTATGTATAAACATACAAGTTCTATTCTTTTTTCCTTGATCACCTTAGGAAATAAACCAAATTGTGTTATTGCTGAGTTAAAAATACCCATGGATTTATAGCTCTCAGCATAATTCCATGTTGTTCTCCAAAATGCATGTTGTGACAGTCCCCCAACAGTATATTAGAATTCCCATTTTTCCATATTCCCTCCAACTTTCATCATTTTGCCCTTTTATCATTTTAGTCAATTTTATATAGGTATGGGATGATAGTCATAATGATTTTGATTTGCACTTCTCCAATCAATAATGATTTAGAGCACTTTTTCATATATTTATATATAGCTTTGATTTTTTCATCTATCTTTTCATATCTATCTTTATTCATATCTTTTGACCATTCATTAATTGGGGAATGGCTCATAGTCTTATATATTTGACAAAGTTCTCTATATATTTTAATATGAGACCTCTATCCTAGAACCTGTGTATAAAATTTATTTTCCTCCTAATATATGCTGCAATAGCTTTATTTGTAAAAAATATTTTTAATTTATGTTTTCAAAATTAAATTTATTCACAAATTCTTCTCTCATTCATAGATAGGTAATATTTTCTAATGTGCTTATGATATATCATTTTATATCTGGGTCATGCATTCATTTTGCTCTTATCTTGGTAAATGGTGCAAGATATTGGTCTATAACTAGTTTCTGCCAGACTGCTTTCTAATTTTCCAAACAACTGTTACCAAATAGTGAATTTTATTATTGATAGTTAGGTGCTAAGTCCAATTGTTTCTGTTTGATTAAAAGAGTATACTTTCTGTAAGGAATACACTAATCTTCAAAGTGTTGGTTGGTCCCACCTTATATATAACATAATCCATGATTATTTATCAATAGATAAAGAATTGCCTTTGATTTGCCACTACCTAATATGTCTTCCTGTTTTATTACTATTTATTTATTGTTTAGTAATTTTTTAGTTACGTCCAACTCTTTGAGATTCCATTTGGAGTTTTCTTGACAGATATGCTGAAATGATTTCGTCAAAGAGTCATGCCTGCTCATTTTAAAGATGAGAAATTGAGAGAAACAATTAAATGACTTGTCCAGGATCACATAGCTATTAAGTGTCTGAGGCCAAATTCAGCTCAGGAAGATGAGTCTTTCTGGTTCCATGCCTGGCACTCTATCCACTGCTTGACTTAGCTGTTCTATGTCTATTTATGTTGATGATTAAATACTGATGAAGTTATTTCTCTGATTACATTAATTAAGGAACCTCAAATAAACTTTACATCTACAGGAGAACCTCTTTTGTTGAAGGGATGTCTCAAAAATTGCTTTCCTTTACCAAGTCAAATGTTGTTTATTCTTTTGTTTTGTTTTGTTTTGACTTTTGGTAAGCTCCTAGAAAGGTAGAATACAAGTAGTAAATGTGCAGCATAATTTGAATTGTTTAAAAATAATGACTAACATTTTTAGTAGTTTTGGGAGTTTATAAAGAACTTTGTTTGATTGTCTCATTTGATTCTCACAACATCACTATGAAGTAAGTACTAAGAGTATTATTCATATTTTATAGATGGGGAAACTGAGGATGAAAAAGGATAAGTATCCTACTCGGGGCAACACAGTGACTACATGAGATAGACTGGAATGAAGATCTTCTTGACTGAGAGTCCATCAAAAAAAGTGGAAGGAACAAAACAAGGGAATAATTTAAACAATATTTTCATTGAAATCATGTGAAGGAATAAAACATAGGATGTATATTTATTCGAACTAGCAAGAATAAAAGCAAGTCTATGGAGTCTACTTTCTCTAGTGTTTCAGTTATTTCCTCATAATAAAATGAAAGTCTTTAATGAATCAGGTCACTGCAATAATAATAATAATAATGTTCAAACATCCTGCAAGTACTGATGATTTGTAGCCATTCTAGAAATTAAATTGAATTATATGTGCCAAATAAAAGATAGAGGATATGAGTAAATGATTTTTGGTACTAATTTATATCTCAACTATATTAAATCATATGAATATTTTCCACTCTTTCCCCACTTTTAAAATCTATTTGAGAAGGACTCTATCCACAAGAAACACATCGTAGATGATGCCAGTCAATGACGTGTTTACTATCTGAGGCCCTAAGAAAAACCTTCAGAAATGTACAAGTCTCATCATATACAATCTTCCACATTCCCTCTGCATGCCTTTAAATGAGATTTTCTCAGTGCTTGGAAAGTTCATTCTTCCTCTCTGTCTCTGTTCTTAGAATGTGGCCTTCTTCAAGAATCAGCCCAAGTGTCATCCTGGGAAGGAGACCTTTCCCAGAAATCTCATTGCAAGCCACTCAGTTGCTAGTTCCTTCCCATATTAGATTACTCTCCTCCTCTGTATATATCTAGTATATACATATTGGTGCACAGACCATTATAATGAGAGCTCCTTGAGATCATGGCCCATTTTTCTTTATTTTTAAATTCTTTCTTTATATCCCTAATACTTAGGATAGCATCTGGAACACATGGAAAATAGAAAAAATGTCTATTTACTGATTGCTAAAATAAATTTCTAAATGATCTGTGGAGTTATCAAGGTAAAATAACTTGCCCATTACTGATCATTCAACCAGTATTAATTTTCTATAAAACTTAAAGCTGTGAGGCCATATAAGTTTATCTCTGTGTGTTCCAAATGAAATCAAAGTCTTGAAAGGTGAGAATCTCCCTAATAAACTTTATTTCCCCCTTCATGAGGCCATACAAGGGAGAAATCAATCAAAGTAGCTTGAAAGTTATAGATTTATGTATTCCTTGTATTCCTTTATCTACACAGAGAGATGTATTTCATAAATGTTTACATATATATCTTTTATTTTGAATAAATATTTGATAGACAGAAAGTTATAGAAAATTCAATAGTTCTTTTGATAGTATACAAATAAAGATCTGCTTTTCACCAGAAGGCTATAAATACAGCATTCTGTTGCATGCTGATTTTTGCAGTGCCACAGCTTCCCTGGGGGTTCCATGAAATTTTCGGACCTATATATTATGATCCTCTGTCTTTTAATTAGAATACCACCAAACTATATTGTGTTAACACACCAGGAATTCAGTATAAGTTCCAAAAACATATAGCAAAACTCAGATTCTTGACTGTGTTGACTTTATGTAAAAAGAGGTATGCCTAAGTTCTAAGTGTATATAGAGTGAAGGAAAAACAAACAAACAAACAAACAAACAAACAAGATATGCACTAGATGAGGAAGATAGATTTCAAAAATCAAAAGGAGTTTTTAACAGTGCACAGGATTAAAAATCATCACAAATGTATGTATATGTATGTGTGTGTGCATGGCACATCATCAAACACACAGATCTTTACTTAAACAATTTGTGTTGCAATTTACATATTTCATTAGCAATTGCATAGTTTTGCTTTTTCATTTACTTTAGAAAGTTCTATTTATTTATTTGTGAAAGCCACAAAAACACCCATGTGAGTTGAAACTAATAAGCATTATGGAAGCTGATACTTAAGATTGTATTAAGCCTATATTCATTTTGTTTGCCTATTTAGGATGTAATTTAAAAGCAATCACCTTTTAAACACATACACAAAGCATCTCTTCAAATGCAGTCAACATCTTAAACTAAATGGGTATTGCCTAAAATCAAAAGGGGGAGAAATAAACAAATGCAGTGATGAGATAATTTTTACTTGCTGTTTGCTGCTCTTGAAGGTTTTGATATCACCTCACATTTGTAAGAAGTCATTTAGAATTGCAAAAGGCACATTTTTACCTTTCTTTTAACAGTCTAAAATGTCATCTTCACTTAAAGAAAATGATAGAAAAAAAGTATGATATACTCAAAGTTGGTTTTGAATGTAACAGTAAAGATTTATTTTCTTATTTGACTGAAAAATAAAAGTACTTTTGAATACAATTTCAGCCCTGTGGGAAAAAAAGGGAAAATAAAAAACAACTACCCTTTTCTATTCTAATGACCTGAAGTCAGTTGAAATCAGCACTAGTTATGTATAAGTAAATCATTTAAGATGACATAAGTGTTATGATATAGAGCAATGACACTACCAGGCTTTCTAGAATGAATAATCTTTATTTGTATCACATAAATCTTAATATTTCAAATAACCATTTTCTTTCACATTTTGCTTATTAAAAAAGGGAAGATAAGAGGTTGTTTTGTTTTGTTTTTTTTTAAACAGGATTTTCCCACCAACTTTAGGCAGTGTATATTTCCATGTTCTAATCTTTTGACTCAAAATGTTAAAACTAATTGTGTGTTGGTTACAGTCAGTGGAAGAAACTTTTTTTTTTATTTTAATTTTTAAAAATAAACCTTACCTTCTGTCTTAGAATCAATACTATGTATTGGTCCTAAGGAAGAAAAGCAGTAAGGACTAGACATTGGGGGTTAAGTGACTTGCCCAGGGTCACATAGCTAAGAAGTGTCTGAGGTCAGATTTGAACCTAGGACTTCTTGTCACTCGGCTAGCTCTCAATCCATTGAACCACCTAGCTGTCCCCAAGGAAAGCTTTTTAATATGAAAGTTTAGGAATTTTTTATCTATAATTCATTTTGCATAAATTTGTTCTCAAAAGAGATGAGGCAAATAAATATATAGCAAGAGATATATGCATATATCACTATCTATCTATCATAAGTCAAATATAGAAATATATTTTACTCACCGAGGGAACTAGGAGGGGAAGGGAATAAGTGAGAATATGATAACAAGAAAATTAGTAAAGGGAGGCAATGGTCAGAAACAAAAAAGAGAGGGGGATAAAGAGAGTGAGAAGGGTACATAAAAGAAAATAGCACGGAGTGAAATAAATATTTAAAAATCATAACTGTAAATGTGATGAGCATATCAATGAAAACCTGAAACTGATAGCACAATGGATTAGCAACTAGACCAATAATACCTTATTACAAGAGACTCACTTGAATCAAGATGGCAACCTAGAAGAAGCAGAAGTTCAGATCTCTGAATACCCTTCCTTACGGATCAAAAACTGAATGCTCCGAGGGGATTGAAAATCAAACTTAACAACAAGAATCAAAGAGCCTTCCTGCTGGACTCAATTCAAAAGGTATGACCCCCCCCAAGCCAGAATCCGAGAAGACTCAGGTCTAAGGGGAAGGCAGAAGGAAGAGCCCAGGACCCCTCCCAGCACCCACTGAGAGCTCTGAGACTCCAGAGGCAGCGGGAACTTCTGGGCGGGCAAAGGTGCTGGTCTGAAGGGTGTAACTTGTTGACAGGGCTGTGCCACACTCAGAGTGTTGAACACAGGGAAGGAGCTAGAGAGGGAGCATAGAGCTGGCAGTCTGGTCAGAGCTGTGTAGATCCTCCATATTTGCTCCAGCCTTATAGGAGGTGTTGGCTTCAGAGCACACCCAGCCCAACCAAGCTGAACTTAATCCCATCAAAAGTCTTCAGAGCTCAGGGAAGCCCAGGCTCCACACCTCTCCCTCTGACTGCTGGACTTTAATCCAAAAAAAAGCCTCCAGAGGAAAGGGAATCTCAAACTCCCAACAATTCTCCCTAAGAGACTGCACTGAGAGATCTTCTGTCAAAGCTCTAAGAGGGAAGACTGACAGAAGCCCCCACAACCAAAAAAAAAAATGATAGGAGCAAGAGCACAGACAAATACAGGGGGCAAAGAAGGGGTGAATATAAGGAAACAACAGAAAAAGATGAAATAAATTACAATAGATAGCTTCTACACAGCGATCAAACAGAGGGGGAGGGATCAGCAAATGATAAATCAAAAATACCAGTGAATTGGATACAGGCTGTAGAAGAACTTAAAATGGAATTCAAAACACAAGAGAGGCTGAAGACAACTTTAACAGCAAGATAAGTCATTTGGAAACAGAAAACAGTGTCTTGAAAGCCAAAATCAATCAGCTGGATAATGAGGCAAAAGAGATGAAAGATGAGGCAAAGGAGATGAAAGATGAGGTAAAGAGGATGAAAGATGACCTCCATATAAAATCAGACCAGAAAGAGAAGGATGACCAAAATGCCAGGGATGAAATCCAGTCTTTAAGAACCAGAATACAACAACTAGAATTAAGTGATCTCACAAGGCAGCAGGACACTATAAAACAAAACCAAAAGAATGAAAAAATTGAGGAAAATATGAAGCATCTCATTCACAAAACAGAGGATTTAGAAAATTGATTGAGGAGAGACAAATTAAGAATCATTGGTCTACCAGAAGACCATGACAAAAGAAAAAGGCTGGAAACAATACTACAGGAAATTATTCAAGAACATTTCCCTGATATTCTAGAACAAGAGTAAAAGTGGAGATTGAAAGAATCCACAGATCACCTCCTATACTTATTCCCCAACTGACAACACCCAGGAATATTATAGCCAAATTCAAGAACTATCAGAACAAAGAAAAGATATTACAACCTGCCAAGAACAATGGAACCACAGTGAGGATAAAGCAGGATCTGACTGCATCCACACTGAAGGACCAGCAGGCATGGAACACAATATTCTGGAAAGCAAGGGAATTAGGTCTACAACTAAGAATCAACTATCCAGAAAAACTGACTATATTCTTAAAGGTGAAAGTATGGTCATTCAACAAAATAGAAGAATTCCAAGAACTTGTAAAGAAAAGACCAGACCTGAACAGAAAATTTGACATCCAAGCACAGAACTCAAGAGCATCATCAAAAGGTAATTAAAAAAGAGGGAAAGAAGAAAAACAAAATAACCCCCCCCCAAATTTAAGAGACTCAATAAGTTAAAATGATATGTATCCCTATAAGAAAAGAGGTCATTGGTAACTCTTAAAAACTGTTGTTATCACCTAGGCAGCTAGAAGAACTACACTTAGAGGGAACAGTGACAAAGTGTATAGGATGAAAGGACAAGACATAAATAGGTATATAGATATGTGCATGCATAAATACATATATATATATATATATATATATATATATACACACACAACTAGAGCTTAAATAGAGGTTAAAAATAAAATAAATGGGAAAAGAAACAAATGGGGGTAAATTTATATGTCACAAAGACGCTCATGGCGGGAGGGGGGAGAACATCAATATACTGGAAGGATAAAGAGGTTTGAAATAGGAGATACTCAATTCTTACATGTTATGGAATTGACCCAAAGAGGGAAGAACGATCCAATCCATTGGGGCAGAGAATAGATTTGCGCCCTAGAGGGGAGTAGAAGGGTAATAAATGGACTGGTGGGGAGGGAAGAAGTACAAGGGAGGAAGAGGATAGAGGGGTAATTTTAGAAAGACTACAGGGAAAATAAGGGGGGAATAAGAAGGGAGGGGGAATAGAAAGGGAAATGAAATAAGGGTGGGGACTAGGGGGACTGATTAAAAACAAACACTGTTGTAGAAGGAAATAGTGAAAGAAGAAAAGGCAGGATAAGGAGTAGAAATCAAAATGCTGGGAAAAACACAACTAGTAATCATAATCATGTGAATGGAATGAACTCACCCATAAAACTCAAGCAAATAGCAGAGGGATTAGAATCCAAAACCCTACCATATGCTGTCTATAAGAAACACACATGAGGAAGGTAGATATGCATAGGGTGAAAGTAAGATGATGGAGCCAAATCTATTGGGCATCAACTGATAAAAAGAAGGCAGGAGTCACAATCATGATATCTGACAAAAGCAAAGTAAAATTAAATCTAGTTAAAAGAGATAGGGAAGGTAATTACATCCTGATAAAAGGCAGTATAGACAATGAGGAAATATCAGTACTCAACATGTATGCACCAAACGGCATAGCATCTAGATTTCTAAAGGAGAAACTAGTGGAGCTCAAAGATGAAATAGGTAGAAAAACTATACTAGTGGGAGACCTGAACCTTCCTGTATCTGAACTAGATAAATCAAACCAAAAAATAAATAATAAAGAGGTAAGAGAAGTGAATGAAATCTTAGAAAAATTAGAGTTAGTAGATATGTGGAGAAAAATAAATAGGGACAAAAAGGAATACACCTTCTTTTCAGCAGCACATGGTATATTCACAAAGATTGACCATGGATTAGGGCATAAAATCATTTCAAACAAGTGCAGAAGAGCAGAAATAATAAATGCAACCTTCTCAGATCACATTGCAATGAAAATAATAATTAAAGAATATTATTCTCCAAAACCAGTTAGTTAAAGAACAAATCATAGAAACAATTAATAACTTCATTGAACAAAATGACAATGATGAGACATCCTTTCAAAACCTATGGGAAGCAGCCAAAGCAGTACTCAGGGGAAAATTTATATACTTGAATTCATAAATTAGCAAATTAAGAAGGGAAGAGGTCAATGATTTAAATTTAAAAACTAGAAAGTGAAAATTAAAAATCCTCAGATGAAGACTGAATTAGAGATCCTAAAAATCAAAGGAGAAATTGATAAAAAATTTAAAGTCAAAGAACTATTGATTTAATAAATAAGACTAGAAGCTGGAACTTTGAAAAAACAAATAAAATAGACAAAGTACTAGTCAGTCTAATTAAAAAAAAGGAAAGGAAAAAAAAAACAAATTGACAGTATCCAAGATGAAAAAGGAAACCTCACCTCAAATGAAGAGGAATTGAATTCCTCCTAATTCGAATTGAAAACACTAGAAAGCACAGGAATAGAAGAGCCTTTCCTAAAAATAATAAACACTATACATCTAAATCCATAATCAAACATCATCTGCAATGTGGATAAACTGGAAGCCTTCCCAATAAGATCAGGAGTGAAACAAGGATGCCCATTATCACCTCTATTATTTAACATTGTACTAGAAAAACTAGCAGTAGCAATTAGATAAGAAAAAGAAATTGAAGGTATTAGAATTGGCAATGAGTAGACCAAACTATCACTCTTTGAGGATGATATGATGGTTTACTTAAAGAATCCTAGAGAATCAACCAAAAAGCTAGTCAAAATAATCAACAATTTTAGCAAAGTTACAGGATACAAAATAAACCCGCATAAGTCATCAGCATTTCTGTATATCTCCAACCTATTTCAGCAGCAAGAATTAGAAAGAGAAATTCCATTTAAACCCCCCTAGGCAAAATAAAATACTTAGGAATCTATCTGCCAAGACAAACACAGGAACTATACGAACACAACTAAAAACAATTTCCACACAATTAAAACTAGATCTTAACAATTGGAAAAACATTGATTCCTCATGGGTGGGTTGAGCTAACATAATAAAAATGACAATCCTACCTAAATTAATCTACTTATTTAGTTCCATACCCATTGAACAACCTAAAAACTTTTTTTACTGAATTAGAAAAAATATATATAACAAAGTTCATTTGGAAGAACAAAAGATCAAGGATATCCAGGGAAATAATGGAAAAAAAGCAAAGAAAGGAGGACTTGCAGTCCCAGATCTCAAATTATACTATAAAGCTGTGATCATCAAAACAATTTGGTACTGGCTAAGAGACAGAAAAGAGGTTCAGTGGAAAAGAATTGGGGTAAATGACCTCAGCAGGACAGTCTATGATAAACCCAAAGATCTCAGTTTTGGGGACCAAAAACCCACCCTTTGATAAAAACTGCTGGGAAAATTGGAAGACAGTATGGTAGAGATTCAGTTTGGATCAACATCTCACACCCTACACCAAGATAAACTCAGAATTGATGAATGACCTGAATATAAAGAAGGAAACTATAAGCAAATTTAGGAAAGGAAAGGCTTTAAAAACAAGCAAGAGCTAGAAAAAACTACTAATGTAAAATCAATAATTTTGATTACATCAAATTAGAAAGTTTTTGTACAAACAAAACTAATGTATCCAAAATTAGAAGGGAACCAACAAATTGGGAAACAATCTCCATTACAAAAACCTCTGTTAAAAGTCTAGTTACTCAAATTTATAAAGAGCTAAACCAGTTGTACAAAAAATGAAGCCAATCTCCAATTGAAAAATGGGCAAGGGACATGAATAGGCAATTTTAATTTAAAGAAATCAAAACTATTAATAAGCACATGAAAAAGTGTTCTAAATCCCTTATAATCAGAGAAATGCAAATCAAAACAACTCTGAGGTATCACCTCACACCTAGCAGATTGACTAACATGACAGCAAAGGAAAATAATGAATGTTCAAGGGATGTGTCAAAGTTGGGACATTAATTCATTGCTGGTGGAGTTGTGAAATGATCCAACCATTCTGGAGGGCAATTTGGAACTATGCCCAAAGGACGATAAAAGATTGTCTGCCCTTTCATTCAGCCATAGCACTGCTGGGTTTGTACTCCATAGAGATAATAAGGAAAAAGACCTGTACAAGAATATTCATAACTGCTCTTTATGGTAGCAAAAAATTGGAAAATGAGGGGATGCCTTTCAATTGGGGAATGGCTGAATAAATTGTGGTATATGTTGGTGATGAAATACTATTTTGCTCAAAGGAATAATAAAGTGGAGGAATTCCATGTGAATTGAATGACCTCCAGGAAGTGATGCAGAGTGAGAGGAGCAGAACCAGGAAAACATTGTACACAGAGACTAATACACTGTGGTACAATCGAATGTAATGGACTTCTCCATTAGTGGCAATGCAGTGACTGAACAAATCGGAGGAACCTACAAGAAAAAACCACTATCCACATCCAGAGGAAACAACGAGGGAGTAAAAACACAGAAGAAAAACAACTGCTTGAATACATGGGTCAAAGGGATATGGTTGTGGATGTAGACTCTGAATGAACATCCTAGTGTAAACAACAACATGGAAATGGGTTCTGATCAAGGACACAAGTAATACACACTGAAATTGAGCATTGGCTGTGGGAAGAGTGGTTGTAAGGGAGGGTGGGAAATAATGTGATTATTGTAACCAAGGAATAATGTTCTAAATTGACTAAATAAACTTATTCAAATGGAAAAAAAGTAAAGATTGCACCCCTCTGGACTGGGAACTGAACTCTAGACATAGGACCCTCAGGTGAGACTCCTAGGATGCCTGAATTCCTCCCAGAGGAATTCCAGTTCTAGATCCATATCCTGTGTATATCCTTCTCCTTCTGGGTTCAGATAAGCCTGTCCTTAGGAGGTTCCTGCCAGTCTTGCTTCCTGTTGTGGGTCCTTTACGTTATGTGGTCTGTTTCATTTTTGTCTTGGTTTTAGATCCATTTGTGTTTTACAGATTACTGAATTTTCTTTTTTGCTAAAATCGAGGAAAATTCTAGGTATTTTGGTGTACACACACACACACACACACACACACACACACACACACACACACACATATATATATATATATATTCTAGCCACAAATTCCTTCATTCTGAGGAATATTGGACTCTAAACTATAAAAATTAGACTGATCAAAATTGTACTAACTAAAATTGGACTTGAGAAAAAATATTTTTGGCTTGCAGGTACCCCTCATTTTGAGAAAGGTAATCTGTATGAGTAATCAGTTTTTAAAATATCATACAACAGAAGATGGTTGTCCCTCAAGAAAGGCTACTCTCATCTAGTAGATAGCAACAAGGAATCCAGGAATTTTTTTTGTTTCAATTGAAAGGCTCCGAGTTATGTTTGCTCTAACGGAGACTTGCTTCTTCAGCAGGAATGAATAATTTAACTTGTGATCTGTTTCTCTTTCAGAGTTGTTATTGTCTGTTCTGTTATTATTTTCAGTTTTTAAACTGGTAGGAATTATACTATCCTGAAAGAAGTCTTTAAAATTATTCATTTGATGACCAAAAACATTTTAGATTGGTTAAGTATGTTCATATAATGTTTGTTAGATTCCTGAGGGTCATATCCAAACTCACAGACACCTGCATCTACAGATACTGAACTTTCTATTTCTCTGTTTTGCTTATAAAAAGAGAAACTCTTAGGCTAGTTACATAGCTGTAGATTTGCTAAAATGAAAAAGGTTAGTGAGCCTCACTCTATTCCACCTGACAATCCTTATTCAGGAAATTGCTACATGCATGGGGGTAGAACAGGCTTTTCCTGTCCATCCTGGCAGACAAAAGTTAAAACCCAGTGAGTGAAAATATGTACAAAGTTTTTAAAGAAGCTAGCTTATTAGTTATTTGATATAGTAAAGTAACGGAACCTATGTGAACTACTCTTAAGAATTTTACACTCAGACATGTAATTTCTTTAAAGGATTCATCTAACTAAAAAAAATACAATTAGGGATGTAAGAATTTAGAATATACTTTCTCTTATAGAAAATAAGGGAGACACTTTACTTCAGTGCTTTTTTCCAGGCTGTTTCGTTGTTTGTATTGACTGTTTCAATTCATTTTGAAGATGCTTTCTTGCTGACTCAGTCTGATCAGCTGGAGGGAAGAGGAAATTTTGGATAATAAAACTTTTACTATTGTTAAAATTAAAAAAAGAGCAACTCACTTGAAACAAAGACACAATGCAGGGTTAAAACAAGGGGCTGAGGCAGAATCTATTTTGCTTCAGGTAAAGTGAAAAAAAAGTAAGAGTAAAAATCATGATTTCAGATGAAGCAAAAGTAAAAACAGACCTGAATTAAAAGAGATGATCAGGAAAACTACATTTTAATAAAAATTAGCATACACAATGAAGTTATATTAAACATTTTAAAATCATGTTTATCTTATAAAGGCATCATTTCTCAAATACATGGTGAAGTGAGCAAAACTGATAAATATATTTTATTTATAAATGGACCCATTCCCCAGATACTAAACGATCAAGAGTGCACAGACAGTTTCTAAAAGAAGAAATCAATGATATCTTTGTAAAAAAAGCTACCTGTCAAAAATGTTATAAATCACTTTGGATTAGATAAATGTAAATTTAAATAATTCTAAGACACTTATCAGATGTGATTTATGCTGGACAGATGAGGGAAAATAGTGACCTTAATTAACTGTTAGTGAAGTAGTGAATTGATTTAACCATTCCGGAGAACAATTTGAACTCTACACAGAGGGGTATACAATTATGCATACAACTTGCTGAAAAATATCATTACTAGGTCTATACCCCAAAAAGATAAAAAAAAGGGAAACAAAGATATATATATATATATATATATATATATATATATATATATATATATATGAAAATATTTATATCAGGTCTTTTTTTAGTATCTAAGATTTGGGAAATGAGGTGAGGCTGATCATTTGGGGAATGGCCAAACAAGTCAGTGCACATTATTATGATGGAATGCAATTAGGACATGACAAGGGGAATGGTTTCTGAAAAACCCAGGAGACCTTTTATATAGGTTGCATGTTATAATGTGAAATGAGCAGTCTAATAAATCCAAAATATATACAATATAAATACAACAATTTTATGATTTTCAGAGGGAGGGGTCACTATTGATAAGAAAAATAAGACGTAAAGAAAAGAGCATCCTCTACTTTAAACACTTACCAAATTCTCTTTCATTGGACTAAATACAACCATGGGACCTGAGAAAAGTAAACAGTCCCCGCTGTCTGGCCTATAAATTAGTTTTAACTTGCAGGCATGTAGGGAGTGGAGAGATAAATGACCTGCTTCATCAGTCCTGGTTTAATGTGAGTAAATACTCTAAGCTTAGAGAAAATAAGATAAATTTATCTCACTAAAAGCTTCTAGACTTAGCTCAGTTACCTTTCAAGCAAGCCCATTGTAGTAATGGCAAATGATGTCTAGGAAGGGACACCTCTGGAGGCTTTGCTTATGATTGTAAGCTACGGACAAGGTGGCACGCTAATTTTGCATTGCTTAGCTCAGTGTCTATCACATAGTAAGAGCACAATAAATGCTTTTTGACCTATATTTCTATCCCTAACAAATAATATAGTGCCTGAGACTTAGTAGGCACTCAATAAATCCTTCTTAAATTGAAGTATTTATTTGAGTAATGGTATTTGAACCCTAAGAACCCTAGTTAAAGGATAATAATAATTGCTACTAAAAGAAAATGAAATTAATTCAGGGAGTTCTCAAAATAACATAGGAACATTTCCCCCTGGTACTAACTATTTTATCTTAATTTTTTAATGATAAGTCTTAGCCCATCAGTTATTGATGTTTTATAGAAAGATACTTTTATTTTTTAAAAATAAATTTTGGTCATTTTTAATAAATACCTGGATTGTGCCTCCCAAGCTTGGAGTGATGAAATAAGTTATTACCTTAAAAGTAATATTATTTAGTTGATGTTGAACCCAAACTTAAGAAACATGGTTCTTAGAATATGATCTAAAGACTTCCAGGTCAAGATAGTGCCAATTGTAGAAGCTGAACTTTTCTTCTCCTCTCTACCAATTGAGACAGAGTGCCACAAAACAACAAAGTCAAAGAAGCGAGGATTTCCATGGAAGGGCACAGCACAGAAGGTAGGCAAAATTAGGGCATTTCCATTCTAAAAGGGGGCAAAATTTCCCCCACCAAGGGGCAACCTCATCACCCCTCCCCCACTTCACCTACCTTTCCAGAGTCCAAGTGAGCACGGTACAACCTTATAAGTTCTAAGAGGGAGGCTGACTGAGGTCAACACAGACTTACCCCTAAGAGAAACATGACTTGGAACACTGGGAGGCTAAGGAAACATTGAGATAGGGTGCAGAGCCTGCACTGAGGGGATGGCTCACAGCAAAACACCACAGAGAACCGAAGAAAGCCCTTGGGCAAAAACTTCTCCAGAGCTCAATAGAGTCTTGCCTACATTCCACACACAGACCTCTTCCAGGAAATCTTCAAATTCATAGGGGCTGGACCTGCCCATAAGAACAGCAAGACAGAGAAATGCAGGAGGCTGAGGAAACGTGGAGATAGGGTGCTGAGCTTGGGCAGAGAGAAGTGGCTCAAAGCAAAATGCCACAGAGACCTGAAAAATAGCCTGTCAGTAAAAACCTCTCCAGAGCTCAATACAGAGACATGCCTAGACTCCACATCCATGCCTCTATGAGACAATCTTTGAGTTCTTGGGGGCTGGATCTGCCACAGCTAGACATGGCTGAGGACTGGGGAAAATATCCTAAGAGCAAAAACCTCTCTAGAGCCCAATACAAAGATCACCCACATTCCTCACTTAGACATCTGACCAGGAAGGAACAAGTCAATGGCCACCAGGAACTAAAATCTGGAAACACCAAAAAAAAACATGAAAAAGAAAAAAGAAAACTTTAACCCTTTGATAATTTTTATGCAGGAAAAAAAACAGACAAAAGAAGAGATAGCAGAAGATGACAAACACTTAAACACACCTAAAACTTCAAAAAAGTGGAAATTGGTCACAAGTCCTTGAAGACTTTAAATCTGAGATTGGGAGAAATGGAAGAGATGTGGCAAGAAAAGTGGGAAATAGTTCAAAAAGAAAATAACAGTTTAAAAGATAGAATTTCCCACTTGGAAATCGAAGCAAAGAAATCAAATGAAATAATAAGCAATTTGAAGACCAGAAATAACCCTTTGGAAGCCATGAAAAGCAGGATAGATCAAACCAAAAAGGAAAATCAAAAGAACATAGCTGAAAAACAGTCATTAAAAACTAGATTGGGCAAGTAGAAGCCAATGATCTCACAAGACAGCAAGAATTAATAAAAAAATAAAAAGTCAAAATAATGACAGATTAGAAGGCAACAGAAAATATGTCATTGAGAGAGTATTTGACCTTGAAAATAGATCTCAGAGAGACAGTTTGAGAATAATAGGCCTACTGGAAAACCTGGGGAAAAAACAGAAACCTTGACAACATACTACAAGAAATTATCCAAGAAAAATGCCCTAGGATTCTGCAACAAGAGGGCAAAATAGACATTTAAAGAGTCTATAGATCACCCACTACATTAATCTTCAAAAGACAACCCTCAGGAAAGTAATTGCCAGATTCAAAAGCTTCAAAGCTAAGGAGAAAATATTACAAGAAGCTAGAAAGAGACAATTCAGAAATCAAGGAGCACCAATCAGGAATACACAGAATCTGGCATTCTCCACACAAAAAGACCGCAAGGCTTGGAATATGATATTCAGTAGGCAAGAGAAAGGGGTTGACAAAATCAACCAGCTTGAAAATGAGGCAAAGGAGTTGAAAGATGAGGCAAAGGAGATGAGAGATGAGGTAAAGAGAATGAAAGATGACCTCTAAAGAAAATCAGACCAGGAGAAGGATGACCAAAATGCCAGGGATGAAACCCAGGCTTTAAGAACCAGAATACAACAACTAGAATTAAGTGACCTCACAAGGCAGCAGGACACTATAAAACAAAACCAAAACTCATTCCTATTACAACACTCATTCCTATTAAAAACCCTAAAAGTATATGAATAGAAGGACCTTTCATAAAAGTAATAAACAGTATATATCTAAAACCACCAGCAAACATCATCTGCAATGGGAATAAACTAGAAGCCTTCACAATAAGTTCAGGAGTGAAACAAAGATGCCCATTATCACCTCTATTATTTAACATTGTACTAGAAACACTAGCAATAGCAATTAGAGAAGTAAAAGAATTTGAAGGTATTAAAATTAGCAATGAGGAGATCAAACTACCACTATTTGTGGGTTATATGATGGTCTACTTAAAGAATCCTAGAGAATCAACTATAAAGCTAGTGGAAATAATCAACAATTTTAGCAAAGTTGTAGGATACAAATAAATCTACATAAGTCATCAGCATTTCTATATCCTTCCAACTCATCCCAGCAGCAAGAGTTAGAAAGAGAAATTCCCTTTAAAAATCACCATAGACAAGATAAAATA
The DNA here is from genome assembly GCF_027887165.1 of Monodelphis domestica. Lineage (NCBI taxonomy): Eukaryota > Metazoa > Chordata > Mammalia > Didelphimorphia > Didelphidae > Monodelphis > Monodelphis domestica. The sequence continues at coordinate 199,749,710 of NC_077232.1, forward strand.
CTTAGAAACATATCTGCCAAGACAAACACAGGAGCTATATGAACACAACTACAAAACACTCCCCACACAATTAAAATTAGAACTAAATAATTGGAAAAACATTATTTGCTCATTAGCAGAATGAACTAACATAATAAAAATGACAATCCTAATCAAACTAATTCACTTATTTAGTGCCATACCCATCAAACTACCAAAAAACTTCTTTACTGAATTAGTAAAAAACAATAACAAAGTTTATTTGGAAAAAACAAATGATCAAGAATATCAAGGGAAATAATGAAAAAAAGGAGAAGGATCGTGTCCTAGCAGTACCAGATCTTAAAATATACTATAAAGCAGTGGTCATCAAAACAATATGGTACTGGCTAAGAGACAGAAGGGAGGATCAGTGTAAAAGACTTGGTATAAGTGACTTCAGCAAGACAGTCTATGATGAACCCAAAGATCCCAGCTTTGGGGATAAAAATACACTATTTGACAAAAACTACTGGGAAAATTGGAAAACAGTATGGAAGAGATCAGTCCTAATCAATATCTCACACCCTAAACCAAGTTAAACTCAGAATGAGTGAATGACTTGAAAATATAGAAGGGAAGTATAAGTAAATTAAGTAAATACAGAATAGTATGCTTGTTAGATCTCTGGGAAAGGAAAGATTTTAAGATCAAGTAAGAATTGGAAAATATTACCAAATATAAAATAAATAATTTTGATTACATTATATTAAAAAAAGTTTTTGTACAAACAAAACCAATGCATTCAAAATTAGAAGGGAAGCAACAAATTGGGAAACAATCTTTATAACAAAAATCTATGACAAAAATCTAATCACTCAAATTTATAAGGAGATAAATGAATTGTACAAAAAATCAAGCCATTACCCAATTTTTAAATGGGAAGGAGCATGAATAGGCAATTTTCAGATAAAGAAATCAAAACTATTATTAAACACATGAAAAATGTTCTAAATCTCTTATAATCAGAGAAATGCAAATCAAAACAACTCTGAGTTATCACCTCATACCTAGCAGATTGACTAACATAACAGCAAAGGAAAGTAATAAATGTTTGAGGGGATGTGGCAAAATTTGGACCTTAATGCATTACTTGTGTAGTTGTGAATTAATCCAACCATTCTGGAAGGCAATTTGGAACTATGGCCAAAGGGCACTAAAAGACTGTCTGCCCTTTGATTCAGCCATAGCACTGCTGGGTTTGTACCCCCAAAAGTTAATAAGGTAAAAAGATTTGTTCAAGAATATTCATGGACTCACTGTTTGTGTTGGCAAAAAAATTGGAAAATGAGGGGATGCTCTCCAACTGGTTAGTAGCTGAACAAATTTTGGTATATGCTGGTGATGGAATACTATTGTGCTCAAAGGAATAAAATACTGGAGGAATTCCATGTGAACTGGAATGACCTCTAGGAACCTTGTGATACAGTGTGAAAGGAGCAGAACCAAGAGAACAATGTACACAGAGACTGATACTGTGGAAAAATTGAATGACTTCTCTGCTAGTAGCAATGCAATGATCCAGAACTTTTTGGAGGGACATATGAGAAAGAAGGCTATCCACCTCCAGAGGAAGAATTGTGGGAAAAGAAACAGAAGAAAAACAACTGCTTGATCACATGGGTCGATGGGGATGTAGACTCTAAAAGATCACCTTAGTACATATATTAATAATATGGAAATAGGTCTTGATCAATGACAGACGTTAAAACCAGTGGAATTTTGCATCAGATACAAGAGGGGCCTGGGAGGTAAGAACAAAAAGAACATGAATCATGTAGCCCTGGAAAAATATTCTAAATTAATTAATTAAGTAAACAAACAAATAAAAAGAATAAGATCTAAGTTCCCAGGATTGCACTTTCTAGACTCAACTCATTTTTAGGTTTGAAATTCCCTAGAAATCAGTATTAAAGTTGATGAAAGGTCATTCTTGTTAACACTTCTTCCCTTTTCTTGCCATTCATGTTCATATCCATTTCATTATCAATATTCAGTCATATTACTCTTGTACTCTAATTAAGTTTGAGCTGCAGTATAATAATTTTAAATAGTTTTTTTGCTATCCATGTCCCTAAATAAAAAAAGGAAAAAGGAGCAAGATCAAATATTAAGTCACCTAAACACTTTCTTTATGAAGTCTTTTATATAAATTAAAGGAAAAATCATTTTCTGAGATCTAAGATGATTATAAATTGGCCCTTGGGTGCTGACACTTTTCACTTCCCAACAGGAAATTTAATTTCCACATGTCAGTAAGATACTGTATTGAAGTGTCTTCTGAATCTAACTCTCTGACAAGTACTAAGATATAAAAGCAAGATACACATACAAAGTAGAGAAAAAACATTGATAAATAATTGTGTTGTGTAATGATTTTAGAACTTTGCAAATTAAAAAGAGCCATAGGAGGAAAGTCCAAGCAGAGTTGATGAAACTGCATTTGAAAAGGAGATAAGAATACATCATTGCAATGGAGTCTTTAGCTAAAGTACTTCTGTGAAGCTAAATAAAATTCTTTGAACTCATAGTTTCTCATATACTATATTCCATATATATCATATGGCAAATATATTTGCTTTCTCGCCAGAATTTTTTTATTATCTATCTAAATCAAGTTCCAATTGCTTTATGATAGCAATAAATGCCCTTCCCATCCTAGTACCCTGCCTCCCATTTATCACATATTTTTGCTCTCCTATCAACTCTGTACTTTAACCAAATTAGACAACTTAGTTGAACATTCTCTATACTCACACCATTATGTCTTTCTTTCTTCGCTTGGTTTTAGAGCTAAGTCGACCTCACTTTCCCAAATTGGATGTCAATCAGCCACTCACAGGCCAATATGAATCACTGGTGAAGATTTGCTTTTTAAAAATTGATTTAAAATGCTTAATTATTTGTTTGGGAAGTTAAAAAAAACAACAATTTACTCCCTCACTTGCTTCTCCTCCCCTAGTTAATAAAGGTGACATTTGACAGAAAGATATATGTATAAATAAAACTATCTTTTATTTATTTCTATTTACCCATTCTTTTCTTGTTTGTGTGTTTGTTTTTCTGACCCTGGTCAGTTCAACCACCTCAGGTAGCCTGGAAGAACAAAAGAGCAAGAATGTGCAGGCAATTAATAAGGAAAAAAATGAGAAGGATGGGGGTCTAGCAGTACCAGATTTTAAACTGTACTAAAAAGCAGTGTTCATCAAAACAGTATGGTACTGAATAGATAGAAGGGAGGATCAGTGAAACAGACTTAAGGTAAATGTCCTCAGCAAGATAGTATACGATAAAACCAAAGATCCCAGCTTTTGATACAAGAACCTATTGTCTGACAAAAAAAAATGGCTAGGAAAAATGGAAAATAGTATGGGAAAGATAAGGTCTAGATCAACAGCTCACATCCTCTACCAAGATAAATTCAGAATGGGTAAAAGATGTAAATATAAAAAAGGAAACTATAAGTAAATTAGGTGAACATAAAATAGTATACCTGTCAGATCTATGGGAAAGAAAATAATTTAAGACAAAGCAAGAAATAGAGGAAAGCACAAAATGTAAAATGAATAATTTTGATTACATTAAATTAAAAAGTTTTTGTACAAACAAAACCAATATAAACAAAATCATAATGGAAGCAACAAATTGGGAAAAAAAATCTTAATTACAAAAACCTTGACAAAGGTCTAATTTCTCAAATATATAAGGAACTTAATCAATTCTATTAAAAACCAAGTCATTTCCCAATTGATAAGTAGGCAAAGGACATGAATAGGCAGTTTTCACAGGATGAAATAAACTATTAATAAGCACCTGAAAAAGTGTTTTAAATCTCTTATAATTAGAGAAATGCAAATCAAAACAACTGTGAGATACTACCTTATACCTAGAAGGCTGTTTAATATGACAGCAAAGGAAAGTAATAAATATTGGATAGGATGTGGCAAAATGGGGACACTAATGCATTGCTGGAAGAGTTGTGAATTGATCTAATCATTGTGGAAGGCAATTTGGAATTATGCCCAAAGGGCTTTAAAAGACTACACTGTGGCACAATCGAATGTAATGTACTTCTCTACTAGCAGCAATAAAATGATCCAGGACAATTCTGAGGGCCTCATGAGAAGGAACACTATCCACATCCAAAGAAAGTACTGTAGAAGTAGAAACACAGAAGAAAACAACTCCTTGATCACATGGTTTGATGGGGCTATGACTGGGGGGGTAGACTCTAAAGGATCACCCTAGTATAATTATCAACAATATGGAAATAGGTCTTGATCAATGATACATGTTAAACCCAGTTGAATTTTGGCTACAGGAGGGGGAGGGAGGAGGGAAGGGAAAGTATATGAATCATGTAATCATGGAAAATATTCTAAAATTAATTATAGAAAATTAAAAATTAAAAAAGGAAAAGGTAAGTCTTTGGGTAACTGGATTTAAAACACTTCTTTTAAAATGTCATAGAAGTAAGGTTGATTAGTCATTGTACTTACTTTCTATTGACCACAGTGTTTGTTCTTCAGATACTACAGAGCTGAAGTTTCTAACAAAGTTTCTTAAAATAATTTTCTAAAAGAAGCTCATTCAGCACACTTACAAGAGAAATCCAGGCATCAAACCCACCCTCCCTTTATACTAAATAATGATTGCTTAAACATCCCTTTCTCAGGGCCATCTTGATAGTAGAACTTAGAGACATCATAGAAATAATAATTATTAAAACTGGCTTAATCTTTTGGAGAAATATATCCCAAAATAGAGATTTTACAAAAAATATAACTCAGGATAAGAGTCTAATAGGTGACTCAGAAAGGAACATTACCAATCAACTTGAGATTCTTAAAGTTACTTGCCACTTCATTTAAAATGAGAAATGCCTAGCCAAGAAAACGAAATATCAAATTTAAGAGAATGGAGTAATTGCAAATATCAGAATCATAAACTTTCAATATGTGTTTTGAGCACAAAATAAAAGTCATGCTTTTTGTTTTATGTAAGATGGACCTGAAAAATCATATTAGCATTTCCCCTTGGACTCCTATCTCTAGGATTCCAGATGCCATTTAAAGTAGGGGTCCAAAATATTTGATACTCCTCCAATCCCTGGCTAACCACAGTGAGAGCCATATGTTGGCCAGCACCAACAGTATATCCTCCAGGACCAGATCTGCCAACCATAGTTGTGACCCCCCAAACCCTCCAATCACTACTGAGTAAGAAGGATAAATGGCTACCATCTTAGAAGGGTGGCTTCTGTTGTTGGGGACAACCTTGTATTTTGCCACTACAGGTAAGATCAAAGTTAGGAAAAATACTGAGTCTTTAAAATTAGGTATAGCTTTCCAGGAACCCTTATGGAATCAAGCTATGGTAAAATGCGTATTAGCAATTCAATCTCTGCCACTAGGATATGAAGTAATTCCAAAAAGTGAACCCAGAATAGAATGACCACAAACTATGTGAAGGATTCAGTGAAGTATTAAAACAGTGGAACATTGGGAACAAATTCCCCTACTTGGGACTTCAAAAGGAAGAAATGGAAAATCAATTCTGAATACAAAGTTAATTTAGAATAAAACCAAAATTGTGAAACGATGAAGAAGGAGAGTCTACCCACATTTATTACTTTATCACTAGTACTCTTGTGTTTCAGAAATATCACCAGGATGAAGGTATTTCCCATTGTGGAGATATGAGAAATTATACAAAATTTTGCTACTAGGAAATAAATATGGTCTAATCCAAATGAATGGTAGTGTTGCTAATTCAGTAAAAAAGAGCATTTTCTGTAATGGCTAGCTGGTGGAAGGATATGATAATATTTATGTACCCAGCAATAGAGAGCATCTTCTGGGGTAAAAGAAAAATTTCCATAAGTATAATATAAAAAGAACAAAAGAAAAACAAGTAAGAAATCTAGGAAAGTTTAAGAGATGAAATTCCTAAAGCTGTTGCTATTCCTGTAGTCAGAAATACTTAGTATCATCATTTTACATGAACTAGATTCATCAATTTTTTGCACCCACTTCTCAAAACATTTTTTTTTTCCATTCACTCCTTTTCTAACACGAGGTATCTCTCTGGAGCACAAGGGAGTGTAATCTCTCCTAATTTCCCTTTACTTTTAGGTAAGAAGGATTGGGGAAAGGGGAGGTTGAGCCTGTGAAGCCGGTGCAGAACACCCTCAGCAGGACCCTGGATCCAATCTGCTTATTCTACGAGGGGATCTAAGGGAACCTATATTTCAGATTTGATAAGTTCTACTTGGGAGTATTAAATGGTCACTAAATTGTGACTTCATAACTTACAAAGCAGGGTCCTAGTATTCCTATTCTATGAAAAATAAATAAACCCATACTTTCTTAATTAATGACATGACCGTAAATAAAGGGAAATATTATTCTTTAAAAAGAATATAAACAAGTTTATTAACTATCATCAGAAGTGAAAAAAAAGTAAAACTAGCTTTCCTCCCATCACCCTTTTTATGTTTAATCTAAACTGAGAGACAGAAGAAAGAACAAGGGGACAAAAGACATTCCTGTCATCTACTTGGCTTCTAAAGGAAGGGAGAGAAAATGAAGAGTGAGTAAATCATTTGTTTTAGAAGCATTAAACAGTAGACTCAGATAAACTGCCAATTCTGTCCAGCCAGATCATTTTTTAAAAGTAAATCAGCAAGCCAGGAAAAGCTCCCTTGCTCATGATCATATTAGAATCTCTCATTCTTCTGGCGTAGTATAGACCTTTGAAAAACTTTAGGTGTCTCTGTGTAGCCTCAGACACCTATTCTTCTCCAAGATGCCCCAAATTTCCAAGGCCTCTCCTATCCTGCCCTTGCAGGATGATTTCATGATTATTTAGTCATTTCTTCCAGCTAGCAAAAAGCACCATTTCCCATCAGACTTTACTGCCATTACAGGATTACATTATTATTTATCCCCTTGCCACATAAGATATTAGTTGTTGCAAATTCTGCTTTATGTCTTGATACTATGAAGAGCTTTGGCAATAAGGCAATCTGGGTAAGGAAGTAGACTCTAGTACCTAGCTTGAAGCACTAGGTAGAAAAACAGCTACTGACAATGAAATCTTCCTGGGAAAGCTAGAATACTGGTGGTATAGTATTCCCTAGCAAGCTCAATGATGTAAACTGAGGAAATAAGAGAATTTCATATTTAAAGCTGTTAACAACTAGTAGTGTTGTTATTAAGAATCTTGCAGTAAATGTGAAGAGTAAAGGGGCTTACCATGGTGAATGCATTTCTGGGTTCTTCTGTCTTCTTCCTTTATTTATTGCTCCTCATTGGGTTAGCCTATCATGGAATTACTCATCCATTTTGATATATTTATTTCATAGATAAATCTCTGATAAATATATAAATTATATAATTTTGAAATTATATATACTGAATCAGTATTTAACAATGGAAAACTCAAGGGATAATGCTTTCTAAAACAAAGATTTAAATGGTCTTTCATAAGGATGTCTTTATACATATTTAATGGTGTATATATGTATATATACAAACCCCCATATGTCGTATTTCAATACTCCCTCCATCAATGCACATCATAACCCTTCTGTTATTTAGTAATTTAATTTTGTAATTTAGTAGGTGGTCTTCAAGTGTTTCTATGTCTAAAAAATTCAAACATTCTGCAGTCCCTTATGATGAACTTCTCTTAACCTAACCAGATTTTCCTCACATTAGTGGAATATCATACATTACTGGATAATGAAAAAAAAAATCTTCTCAGCTTGTTGGGCCTAAAGGAACTTGTGTTCTACTACCATCACTGTTAAGAACTCAGTTATTAACAGTTTCTCCTAGTACATTTTAAGCAGCAGGGGGATGACTTTATTGAAATTGACCAATATGGATTTGTAATTAAATTTATTGATTACTTTATGTGTAAATAAAAACTTTACATTTAATGTTCACTCTTCTCATCTTCTTAGAGATAAAAGTAAAAGAAATAATCATTATAGCAAAGATTCAGTCAAATAGAAAAAAATTTTTTTTTCATTGGCCATGTCTAAAAATATATGTCTCATTGCACATATTAGTCCATTATGATTCTCTCTGGAGGTAGATAGTGAGCTTCTTCATCATTGGCTCTCCAGAATCATGCAATGTTCTTAAGTCATCCAACATTGGTTATTTTTAAATGTTGTAATTGCACAATTGATCTCTTGGTTCTGCTCGTCTCTTAATTAGTTCATGAAGTCTTCTTATGTTTCTCTAAAATAGTACCTTTTGCCAAGTCTCATGGAATAACATATACACAAACACATATACACACCTTTGAATATATGTGTAAGTGTGAGTATATATTAATATATCTCACTATTTAAAATATTCTTCCAAACATATTCAATATAATTCATTCGACTATTTAGGAACTGATGGATACCATGCCCCACTCATTTCCAGATTGTTTTTGCCACAGAAAATAAGTTTCTAAAAAGATTTTTGCACATAATTGATCTTCCCCCCCTTTCTTTTGTCTTTAGTCCTTATCAAGGAATTTCTGGGACAAAGGGGCATGCACAGTTTAATAATTTTAGGAGTATAGTGTGCCAGGTAAAATCTGATGGCTGAACTTCTAAGTATATTGATTTATCAAACAATGCATTACTGTTGCATAACAAATCAGGATTAGACCTGCTTATTTTTACACTGGACCACAGATAGAGGAGGAGACAATTTTTATTAATTAAAAGAAAATAATGAATAGTATATAAACCAGGATACAGATTAGATGATCCGATTTCTAATTGAATGAAAAATCAGGGCCTTTCTGACAGAGATGAGTGAGTTTCAAGAGTTGGGATAGGGGCAGAGAAAGTAGGTGGACTTTTTAAGGTGTGAAACAGGATGTCACTCAATTTCCACAGTTAGCAAGTAGGTAGAATTTACTGGAAAATGAAACATGTTTAGAAATGTAGTCAGTTTGGCTCACACATTTCCCATGGTTCTTTAATTTTTCCAAACTGCTTTACAAAATTTTTGAAATTTCATAAAATTTCAAAAAATTTATAAAATTTCAAAAAAAGTGACAAAGCATTAGTGTATCTAACTATATTTCCTCTTTTTTGAGGAAAATTTGTGAATAAAGCCAAAGATCAATGGAATGAGCATCGTATGTTCTATTATCTAACTTTTTTACTCACAAATTCTGCATCTCAGATTTCCTAAATGTAAAATGATGAGGCAGGAGGTAGATGGAGGCAGGGATAAGAATTCAGCAATCTTCAGTTTTCTTCCAGATATAGAATACTATGATTCCTTGATCATTCTCAGTGTATCAGTACAGTAATTTATAGGATATGATGTTGCTGAGATTGAAGCCCCATTGTTGTTTGTAAATATTTATTGTTTTCACTTTGGGGCATCATGTAGTAGAGTAAAGAAAATAGACTTTTTTTTTCATCTTTATTGCCAGGCAAGTGCTAGGGCAATATAGAAATAGTTATGTGTTATTTCTACTAAATAATTTCAATTGTACTTTTCATTAATTGAATTCACAATAACCATGCTATGAACAATGAAATATATGACATTTATGTAACATTATCTGAATGCCAAATAACTAAGATGGTTCCACTCAATGCTTAAATATCATCTTACATTGTAGTAAAATGGCCTGAAATGTCAACATTTGCAAAATTTTAAGAAGTAAAAATAATTTCAGAACTACAATTTTACTTTTTATAATATCACTTGAAATCTTTATTGAGAATATTTATATCACAAATTATATACTTATAATGGCCAGAGGCAAGCTTCTTTTATATACATGAAGATTTTTTAAAAAGAGTTAATTTAGATGAATATAGTTTTGTATGTATTCTTCTGAAATTAAATAGATTTCTTTAGAAATAAGTTTGCTAGACATTAGAAAAAAAGTTGCACTGTTTTCTTTTTTTCTTTATCCTACTCTGTTATATACTACCTAATTCACTATAAGTTAAATTGTTATGCTAATTTCTCAGGGTTAAATCCTGGAATAAGAAAAACAAATTGAAAAAGAGGTTCAAGATACCTATGATGCTTCATATCAAATTAGGAAAATACCATATATGATTCTATTTTTTTTCTAACTCTAGCATGGAATAACAAATAAGGAACACTTATACTGAACACAACATTATAGATAAGGCATAATAATATAGAAAGAGAAAAGATTCTTGGGTGACTAAAAAATCAATGCTTTTGGATGATGTTGAGCCAATAATATATTAACTTACTTATCAATTCAGACCTTAATGAACACTTTTGATGAGTATTTTCTTAAAAGTAGACAATTTGATGTGGAAATAACTACATTTTATAAGTATATATTTTGGAGATGCATATTCTGTCAGGGCCAGTAATGGTGGAAAAGCATTGGCAAAAGGTTTGACGATGGATAGATATATTATCTGATAAATTACCAGAGGGCCAGACTGGCCATAGATGGAGTAACTTTTCCCTAGGGTGGTCTTGAGATGATTCTTTCTTTCATGATGACATCCCATAACCATCTGCTAGATCTTAGAGGCATAGTATTTTGCATCACTGAATGGAGAATCCTTAGGGATGGAATTACCTATATGAAATACAGGTACCTACAAAGGGACATCACATATGGTAGTACTTATTAAATGCTTATTTAATATAGACATGACACTTTCAGAGGTCAATGGAATGTATACTGATGGCCAGGTTCTGTGGCTCATAGGATCCAAATAAACTCCAGTGTACAAAATCTACTGTTCGATGTTCAAAAGGCATCATAACTTCATTTCCTTCACTCTTCTTTTACTTTACTCCTAGACATATATTCTTCAATCCAGTAATGTTGGTCTCTTGGATGTTCCACAAACAATATACTATCTTTCTGCTCAAGTCATTTTCTTTGAATGTTACTCATGCTCTCCCTTCTCATCCCTACCTATTGACTTCCCTGGTTTCCTTCAAGGTCCATTTAAAATCCCAGTTTCTATAGGAAGCCATTCTCAGTGACTCTTAATTTTAGGTATTCATTCTGTAAATCATTTCTGTTTATGTCTATTTGCATGCTTCTTGTCTTCCCTGTTACATTGTTTACTCCTCAAGGTCAGTGACTGTCTTGATTTCCTTTTTCTTTTCAGTTGTTAGCACAGTACCTTGCATACAGTATAAGAATACTAGAAATGAAAAGGTAGAATTAAGAATATCCCAGGAGAAAAGAAATTTAAAAGAATGAACATTGTATTAACTCCATAGGGCACTCAGCTAACTTTGTCCATATCTCAGAGAGCCTATCTGGGGGCTCTACATGGGTTCCATAATAAAGAGGATGATCTTTGTTATCTTCCAGAGAAGAGAATGAGAGGGTGCTGCAAAGATTGGGTGAAACTTCAAGTTAACCCACGAGGTATGTAGAATTCCGCACAAACCATGGCCAGCTTTTTAACATAACTGAGGTTGGATGGCATGAATAACTGGAAATTCATCCCAGGTGTTGACATTTGGGGTGGTGTGCTTCCTTTCCTTTCCTTTTTCTATGTAGTGGAATCTCCTCACTGGTCTTCCAAATAAAGATCTTTGGGCTTCCACATTCCTCACAGGATAATATACCATTATGCCCCCTTCCCAGGTTATGTCTCTACTTGGAGGCAAATTTCCTCTGGTGTATAACTTTGCTTAGGGATTCATTTCAAATGGATGGGATATTTGGGATGAGTCTGGAACAAGTGGAAGTGGTGAGAATTTCTCAGATGTTGTCCCTAGGCTACCTTTTCCTCACCCCCCAAAAAAAAATGGTCATAATTTAGTTAACCCTCACCATTATCCAAGATATATTCCCCTCCACAAAAAAAAAATGTGGATTTAAATGTAATAAAACTTAGATATACATGGAACTTGGAGTTGATCTGGTAAAAAATAGCATTTCTAAACTTTGTAAGGTACTCATTTTTTTTTTTGGTGCTGAGTATACAAATAAAACAACTACACTTTTTAAATTTTGTTTTCATCATTTCAAAGAGAGACTTCTTGCTTACCTAGCATTTCAATATCCATTGCATACTTAGTATTCAGAATATATAAACAAAGATGCATTTTGGTGAAAAAAAAAACAAATGAGTGGTGGTACCGATTTTTTTCTAATCCTGAACAAATTTCCTAGACTGCTAGTTTGTCTCTCCTAATGAATACTCTTTCTAACTAGGATATATAATGCCATGGGCTAGACTCCCCCCCTCCCATTTTCAGGCTAACACTGTTATCTGTACAGTACTTTTTTTACAATGTTAATTTCCTTGACAGCTTTTTGTATTTTTTTTCCCAATGGCATAGGAACTTCAGAAATATCAACTCATTAAAATAGTTATTTCAGATACAAGAAAACAAAGTTTACTTTATGCTGTGTTAAACATGGAGACACATAGGTACCCCTTGAAATATTCATACTATATTCAAGTGTATGTAATAATGAATATAGATGCTTATTTTATATAATAAATTTATAAACACACATATGCCAAATGTCTACATAAAATATATTTTATCTATATGTGCACATATATATTTGTATGCATGCAGAGTCTCAGCATTTTATCTGACAAGAAACTCAGAATTGTTTGCTTCATACAAAATGTTAACCAGAATATTCAGAAAGATATCAAGACATCTTGGGCTTTCAGTCTTGAGCTCAGGGAACATCAATCGAAATATTCATTTCAATGTGTTTACTCCTTAATCCTTAGATAACATATTAAATGAATTCAAAGAGTAAATGATTTACATTTTTAAATGACTTGGCTTTGCAATAGAAGAGATTAGATGGTTTATGGGAAAATTAATTGTATGTACATTATTTAAAATTTTTGAAATAGGGTACCTATTGTAATTACTACATAGATAAATTTAAAAAGAAATTATAGTCAGACAACACTCTTACTGAGGATCCCAATTTTCTGGATCCTTGATTCCATCCTATTACTTTCACTATCTGGTATTTTCCTAATTCCTCCTTAATATATATGTATGTATACATATATATTAATATATAATATGATGTTATATAATATAATAATAAAATAAAATAAAAAACTAATTCCTACTAAAATTATATATATATATATATATATATGTATATATATATATAAAGCTATTTCCAAGTGCTAGGTGCAAGGGATACAAGAAAGGAACTGGCAATACCTTACCCTAACCATCTTTCCAAGTCGAGAGTTAGGTTGAAGGGTACTACTATTTCTTTGGTATAGTGTGAAGCCAGGTATAGAGGTCTGAACACTACAATAGAATATAAGAGACTCAGATACTAAAGCTGTCTCTGCTTCCAACTATCTGGGTAATTTTGTAAATTTCTCTTAATGTCTCCGGCTCTAAATTAAAGTTAGTTGGATTGGATGATTCAGTTCTATTAATTTATAACTTTAGAGCAGATTCTTGTTACGAAGAAGAAAAATGAGCAGAAAGTGATATAGTCCATTTAGAATACCTTCATCCTATATTCTTTATCATTCTATGGAATAGATTTATTCAGCTTGATCTTAATTTCCTGAGCCTTTTTAAAAAAAAAGTTGATACTGGAAAAAGGCTCTATAGTTGAGAGTGCTAAGAAAAGCCTCATGGACAGGAAATGCAAATTATGCTTCAGAATCAGCTAGAGGTGACTACAATCTGATTTTTTAATAGGAGCACAGAATTTTTCTAAACTTTGGGGGCTTTATAATCAGTGATGAGATATTATTAAATACAACATAAATAATAAAGATAATTGGAAATGACATTTAAATGAGCAATATTATTAATTTTTTAAAAAATTACTTCTACTTGGAATTATGTGACTGGCTGGAATTTTCTTGGATTTAGCATTATGGGGATACTTTGGATTTGTTCCCAGACATGTTAATGTTACTCTGTTTTCATATTGTAAGTGATGTTAAATCATAGCTGGAGAATTCAATGTGAAGGTAAACATTTTTTTCCTAGGAAAGATGTTTTTATTACCTATGTAAAAATCTTTTTTTACACACATTTACTTTACTGATGATGTCCATTCAAGATGTATCAATAAGTCAAATGAATTTCCAATATGTTAGTGATTAATATGTATGCAGTTTATCTCTTAGTCTTTCAGAACAGTGCTTCTCTAGGCTTTTATTGCTAGAAAGACTGAATTTAAATGAGTTCCTCTCCTACCTCCCTATTTTTGCAACTCAGATGAATTCCATTTTTAAGTTCCATCCATTTTTTTTCCTAGACTCTGATTTTAGATACTTCACATTATTTGATTTCTCCACTGGCATTTTCTCCATCTCTATAGGCTCTCTCTAAAGTTCAATGTTTTTACTTAAAATGATATTTCAATATGTCTATATTCATTCCCAACTCTAACAGCACTGAAGGAGATCGTGGGGTCAGAGATCTAGATCTGAAAGGGACTTAAGCAATTTCATCAAACTTTCTCATTTTAGAAATCAAGGGTGGGGGTGGGAAGAGTAACTTGTATAAGACCACATTCAGAATTATCAGAGGCAAGATTTGAAACCAGGTCCTTCGATTACAAAGCCAGTTGCATTTCTACTTTATTACAGATTTTGTAAACCTGCTTCATTTATTTATAGCTTCATTAACCCTAATATTACCAGTATCAGGTTTATTAAAGATGTTATTTTGTTGAGCTGGGAAAAACTTAATAATTTTATTTAATAGGCCAATAAAGAAGCAACAGATTTAAGCATTATAATAGGTCATGTGTCTATTGAGATTATTTTTAATATAAGGTACAAAAATGTTTGCATAAAGGTTTTTCTTTTTCATAAACTTCCTTCTAGTTTCCCCAGCAGTTACTTGTAAATAAGGAGACTTTCTCAGATATATTATATTCATGACTTAATAAAATAATCATGCCCTATTGAATTTGATTGTCTGATTCTTGTATTTATTTATTAAAGTCTTCCAGATATCTACTTTTGCATTTTTCTAACCAGGAAAAGTTTCAATCTCTGTAATAAGATTTTCAGGCCTAGATATGCTATCAGCTACTTGTTCCTAAACTTTTTTTTTAATAATTTCCCTTGATATTTTACTTATTTTGTACCACCAAATGAGTTGCTATAATTTTGTCTACCTTAATAAAGCAATCCTTTAGTAGTCTTATTATTGGAGTACTGAATTTACAAATTAATTTAGGCATAATCTTCATTTTTTTGTTTTTGGTACAACTCAATTATAAGCTGAATTTTTAACTGAATATTCACCCTATCTGATAAAGCCTAGTGTTCTAGTTCATCACATTATTTTCTATCAAGTTTTTTTAAGGATTTTAGCTATTTTCCTAGGTTTCTGATACTGGAAAATGTTTATATACATATATATTGCATATATGTGCATATTTAATATATTTATGTACCCACATATATATGCATGTATATCCTTATTCAAATGATTTATTAAAAATATAAAGCAGTGCAGAATCATGCATCAATCCTTGGAACACGATCATCTCCTTCCCTTTCTGACCTACTAATCTTCTTGGTTCCATTGCTGGTTCTTTCCACTTTAGGAAATTAGTCTATCACTTCTTTAATTCTCTTTTCTATGAAAATAACCTTTTTCATTGTCCTTAGATTTTTTTTTTCACTCAGAAGGAACTTGTTATTTTTCTTTTAGCAAATGACTAATTATTTGAAATAGCATTCACATATAAGCAGGATTTCACTCTTTTGATTTAATGATTAAATGCCTGTCTTGCCCTCATTTAATTCAGTTTTAAGATTGTAGATAAGAGCTGACCTTCCCATAAGTCTTTCTTTTGATGAAGCGTTTTCTTCTTTCAACTCATATAAGCAATTGAAGGCAGCCTTGAGAAAAGAGTAATAAACCATCTTGTGAAAAACTCTGTTTCATCTTGAGGGAGAAATTAGTGCACTCAATAACACATCATATCTTTCTAAGTGTGCCTAAATTTTTATAGTTTTGCTGCACTAAAATGAGAGACATTATATGTTTTTTCAAACATTGTATGTTTTTTTCAATCACATTATCAGCAAGTAGAGCCTAGGAGTTGTCCTTGCAGTCCTTGAAGCATTAATTAAAATACTTAGTTGACAAAACATGAGATACAGTGTTCGTTTTGAAATGCAACTTGAATGAGAAGGTTCAGGTACCCTAAGGGTCAACTTTGTAGATGCATAACCAACTCTGACCAGGTTTGATATATTTTAAATCTGCTGGTAGGCTAAAGAGAAATATTAAGAGAGTTAATATCTCTCTTTGTGTCCTTGGCAAAGGTATGAACAGCTACCTCCCCCAGAGTTAAAGAATACCTCCAGAACAAAGAGTGAAAACAGTTCTCATTTTGGATAGAGAGACTGGAACTACTGCATGGAAGTCGCCATACAGAGGATGCATTTAGTGGGGTAAATGGACTTAGAGTTAACTCCATAAACACAGATTTCTATCCAAGTTGCCCTTCAGAAGCCCTCCAGGTTTCTAGAAGCAGAACCACTAATATCTGTCAAACACAAACAGGAACACTGAAATATTTCAAGCCTTTTCTAGTAGGGCCAGAGGCATACTTGTTTTTACTAAATAGGACCACTCCAGTTCCTTGGAGAAAGAAGTGTAAAAGACGGATAAAGGAAGAGAGCAAGAGGAACAAAATGTTGAGTTATTTATAAAAAAGCTTTTCTTTTTCTGAGAATTCTAAATTGGATAAAGAGAAATGGCCTTGCCCGCAATGTTATGATAATAATAATAGCTATTTAGTGTTTTTTAATTAGGAGAATTGCAAAGCAATTTTCATTCTTTATCTCATTTGTCATCTACCACAATCCTGCGAGGTAGGAACTATGTATGTATGTATTAATATCATGAAAGAACTAATTCCAATGGGATCCCTCATAGTTATATAACTGTGGCCACCAAAAACTTAAAACCAACAGGTCCTTTAATTATAGGCTTATAATTCTCAACATTCTGACCCATGTGTCCCATGACACTCTTTATAGCATGACTGATTGTCACAAAAGTAACAAGTATCACATCTCCAAATCTCCTATTTGATAAATATTGAAGTCAAAAGGAGGAAAGTTCATTTAGAAGATTAATGGAGGAGCTGTGACTATTTCAGTGAAACACAGTAGAAAATATTGGACACCAGACTCTAAGATCAATGAAAGATGCTTCTTCCTTCCTTCTGTCTCTGTGTAGGCTTGCTGATGGTAGTCAAGATATGTGGGTTTGTATCTTGCCTGACACTCTGTAGTTGTATAAGTATGGACCAGTCACAGCATCTATAAGTATTAATTTCCTCATTTAAAGATGGCCATAGGTAGCAAGGTGGCACAGTGGATATAGAATGATAGAGTCAGGAAGACCTGAGTTCAAATCCAAATTCATAAGCTTATTAGCTGTGAGAACCTAGGCGAGTCACTTAGCTCTCTTTGCTTAGTTCCTTATCTAAAAAGTGAACTGGAGAAAAGAAAGGCAAAGCAGTTTCATATTTTCATCAAGAAAATTCCAAATTGCGAATGTAAAGAGTCAGGCATCTACAGGATGACTGAACCAAAAAAAATGAACATAAAAATATCTATAGCGATGGGATTTATATCAGAATTATTTGTGAGGATCAAAGGAGATATTTAAATAAATGTATAAAATACCATATTAATATATGGTAACTATTGTCTCCAAGATCCCTCTAGCTCTAAATCAGATGAGCAAGCTTCTTCCTTAAAACATTGTTGCTATACTACCCTAAGGAAACAATTTACCTCCTTAACTCTCTTCCACATTTCCTCAGCAATGATTTTAAAACAGCAAAACATTATGTTGATTACATTATTTTAGTCAATAACTTCCTTCTCAAACTCTGTCCCACCCAGTCCCCACCCCTGCCTCAAGGCTTGTTTATACAACAATCTCCATGTCCATCACTGCTTTCAAATCCTGGTTTAGGTTTTCCCTCATAAGAAAACATATGAAAGTTCTCATTTACAATCCTTGCACTTGTATTAACATTAATGACAATGCCAAAATCTTCTGTGGCCTAGTTACAGCTTTGCCATGTGGATGAAAATAAATTAAGATTTTCCAGGCCTTACTAGATGTTCTTTAGGAGAAAATAAAAGTCTGCTCAGAGCTATATGCATGGCTAAATTGTTGGCATGATCAATAGCCATGCGAATCAGAAAGCTACAAAGCACCTTAGTGTGCTTCCTCATTTTACGGATGCAAAAAAAAAATGACTTCTGCAAGGTCTTTAAGTAATTAATGGTTTAACCTAGATTGGAAATCAGATCTTTTGACCCACAAAAGAAGTAGTTTTTCCCAGTATCCCACATTGGCTGGGCACAATCTGCTGAGACAAGTACTTACTTTCCTCATTGTCTGCATCATTCATTTGGGATATAATTATTGACATTCCTGTAACTTTTTATATATCTGCCTTTGCCCAGACCTACTTTCCATAACACCTCCTAGCTATATACGATTTATCATTTAAGGGTAGGAACTATATTTTTGGTTTCTAAAGTTACTCATAGGCAACTTCTCAAGCTACTAATAATCTTATGCTTCTTCCGTTACTCATACTTAATCTTATGTGAACACGACTAAAGTAATTATATAAACTGAGTTTAAATAAAAAAAGGGATAACTCATTCATCTTCTGCTCTATCTTCCTTTTGTTCCCATATGACTCTTGGGGAGTCAGTGAGGCTATAGCCCCTGGGTTTCTTTTCTGTGCATTCTTTTCTAATGCTAGGCAGATCACTATCCTAAAAGCAAAGGGCCTAAGAGGCTGAAACATGAATCAAAGACATCAGAAGTTTCATCAGAAACCAGGGTAAGTAGCAGAGTCCAAAGGAGGTGGAAATAGTGTTTTATAGTGCAGTCATTGCTAACCACAAAGGAAGACCTTTATTTGGATATGGCAAAACAGGTGTTAGAGAAGGAGAATGGCATTGGGGAATATGATTAAGTGTATGCATAGAATATGGACTATAGAAAGATAGTCATCATCAGAGTACAACAACCAGAGGCAACCAGAAAAAAGACTTTACAAAGACAGGGAAATATTTTCAGGAACAAGTATTTGAGAGGTTCACTCTTGGTCACACAAATTACTTCTATTTATTTAGACTTACTCCCTGGGGACCTTATGCAGTCAAGGGAATAATTTTCTCTTTGATTGAGGGAAGCATTTTGTACCAGCCATTGATATTGTATCCCCTAAGTAGATACCCCACTAAAAAAATTAATTTTGGCTGAAGCAAACTGGTCTTTCAAGAGTCTTGGAAAAACCCAGTTTTTCAGGGTCACCCATATAACTTAAAGGGTAGAACTAGGCACTTTATTAAACCAGCCTGCAAATATGAGTGGAGGTGGTGGAAGTGCCCATATTGAGGGTGCTCCTGTAAGAAGATGATAGAATCATATGTTTATTTTTAATTAAATATGATATAAAATAATATATTTTTCTAGAATTATTCTTAATGAGAAAATAATTTGAATACCAGTCTCCTTTTAATCAAGATGACTTGAATGTTTAAGAGGAATGGCAGGAATTCTAATCTGCTTTACATTGGGTTGGTAGCTGAACTGAGAAAGAAGCTTAAACAGTTGTTAGTGGAGCCCATAACACAAAGGTTCAGAGTCACTATGTCAGGAATACTTCAAAGAAGTTGGGAAAACATGCTTGATGACCTAATATTAATATCTTGCCTAGAAAGAAGGGGAAGACTGTTAGAATAGAAATCATTATTTTGAAACATTCTTATATATCTGATGCTATTTTTACTCCTGCTAAAGAAACATGCAAAATAAAGTGGAGGAATTCCATGGGAACTGGACAACCTCCAGGAAGTGGATGCAGGGCAAAAGGAGCAGAACCATGAGAACATTGTACACAGAGAGTGTGGTACAATTGAATGTAATGGACTTCTCCATTAGTGGCAATGCAGTTATCCTGAACAACTCTGAGGGATCTATGAGAAAAGACACCATCTGCATTCAGAGGGAAAACTGTGGGAGCAGAAACAGTGAAGAAAAACAACTGCTTGATCACATGGGTCGAGAGGATATGATTGGGGATGTAGACTCTAAATGATCATCCTAGTGGAAACACCAACAACATGGAAATAGGTTTTGTTCAAGGACACATGTAATACCCAGTGGAATTGTGAGTCAGCTATGAGAAGGGTGGGGGAGGGTAGGGAGGGAAATAATATAATTCTTGTAATCAAGGAATAATGTTCTAAATTTACTAAATAAATTAATTAAAAAAAAACATAAAAGTGGCTCCAGAGAAAGAACTGTTGGAGTGGATGGATGTGGATCAAAGCAGCCTCTCTTTCACATGAGAGTATTTACGGTTTTATGTCAGGATTTTGGGTTTTGATGGCATTGCTCTTACAACATGACCAATATGGAAATGCATTTTGTGTGACAATAAAAAGAAAAACTGAAAAAAATAAAGAAACATGCAAGATACAACTTTTTTGTTAATAGAAATATTACTTAATTAGTTTTATGGATCTGTGGTTTGATTGCTCAGTACGTATTGTTGTTCAGTAATTTTTCGGTTGTGTCCAACACTTGCTGACTCCATTTGGATTTTTCTTGTTAGAGATACCTGAGTAGCTTGCCACTTTCTTCTCCAGCTCATTTTGAAAATGAGGAAACTGAGGCAAACAGGGCTAAGTGACTTGCTATTGGTCACACAGCTAGAAAGTGTCTGAAGCCACATTTGAACTCAAGACAATGAGTTTTCCTGACTCTAGACCCAACACTCTGTCCACTGGGTCACCTAGCTGTCAGAAAAGATTATCACCTGTCCATAACTCCTTATTTTCATTTTCTTGTGGTCTGTATCTTTCTACAAATCCTTCAAAGAAGATCCACCCAAAATTTACATATGATAGAAATCAGCCATTTTAACTCTTTTATATATGTACCCCCAACCCCGTTGTATTGTTGACAATGTCCTTCTGGAAAAGGATCTGGCATAACTAAAATAAACCATTTCACCCCTTATCTAATAACATGCAGTTTATCCACTGATATAATGATACTAAACCAAATTAGCCTAGCAACTCTTTGAATGAAAAGAAATCATGTCTGGGACTAGAATGGTGAGAGTTACACTGTATTCTCTCTGGTCTTGGTTGAGTTTTGGTTGCTACATTTTTGGAAGATAATTGATAACGTAGAAATCACTGAGAAGAGAAAAAAAAGGATGGGGAAGGGCCTTGAGTTAATTCTGTATAAGGAATAATTAAAGATTCATGGGATGCTTAGCCTGGGGAAAAATATGACAGACTTAGCAGAATAGATCATTATTGATGTCTTCAAGTTTTAGAAGAAAAAGAAAGAAGGTTTAGATTTATCTAACTTTTGATTCAACTTTTCCTTAAGAAATCCTCTAGGAAAATGGGTCTCTGATTTTGTACATCATTGAATGCCTCTAGCACTTGCAATTTGTGTTACTGAATTACACATATTGCCTGGTTCATTATCTCTTCTGTTTGTGACTTTGGGTAAAAATTGTTTTTCAACCACACCTGTATTTTACAAGACCAAACATAAGGATCTTGTCAGATATTACACTAATAATAATAATTGACATTTATAGACCATTTTAAGATTCACAAAACATTGAATATTAACTCATTTGCTTCTCATAACAAATTGGAAGATATTAAGTTACCTAGTTTTCAGATGACAAAACAATCTCAGAAATATGTGTTTACATATCAAGTATTAGAGTTTGACTCCAAACCAAATCTCTCCCACATCCAAGTCCAGCAATCTGAACTCAACAACTTTCTGCTTCTTACATAATGGAAATTGAATACATATCACAGGAAAGAATTCTTCCATTATACTCTCCTCTAGTGAGGTTGTATAACAGTGTATTCAATTCCAAAATGTAGAATATTGTATTCAATACTGAATTCCATATTTAAGAGTATCATCAATCAAAAAACTAAATACAATGTTAAGATGTAAAATTATATACATATGTATATGAAATATGAAATTATACATACACATGTACATGTATAAAGTTATTAATCATTAAAGATATAAATTATGAAATAAATCATGAAAAATGAAAAAAACTGAATTCTTTTGAATTTGTAAAAAATGTTAGGTATGTAACAGCATGGTAAAAATCACATCAGTGTGCTTTCAGATCTATTAGCAATATTATAATAGAAGTAATTGCCTAAAACCAGAAAAAAGTTATTGTCACATGACAATATTTTCTGATGAGTTTTGTTGTTGTTTTTATATTTTGTTCTTTGTTCAGATATAAGCCTTTGATGGGAAATACAAAATAAGCCATTTTAAGTTAAGGTAATTTGGGGCATTGCAACCTTGTCTGGGTTAGAAAGAGAACAGATTATTTTGTAGAGGTCCAAAATAAAACCAAAGCTACCTTTCTAGGGAATTAACTATTTACTTTCACAGGGCATAGTAATGAATGACAGATTTAGATCTGGAAAAGGTTTCAGCTCAACTAGTCCAACCCACTTATTAACAGATGCAGAAACAGAAGCCAAGAAAAGTATAGTAATTTGCCCAATGTCACACAGATAGGGAATAATATATGGGATTCAAATTCACAATCAGTGAGTCCAAAACCATAGATACACACTGTACTTTTCCAAAGCCTTTTTGAGGAAGTTTCACCTGTTCCTACCTTCCCTGGACTAGGAGTTTCACACTAAAGTCCAACAAGGATTCATTGGGCCTGAAAAGGCATAACTCCAATGCATGAATGTTTCCTATTTCTGTGTGAATGCACTGTGTAAGCTATTGTTAGGATTTATTCAAGACAAGATCTGAAAGCAAAGGAGTTACTTCACAGAGCCAGTTTCTCATTTTTGACTAGCAAGAATTGCATGTTTACCTTTGTGCTAAAATTTCCCCAAAGTAACCGAAACATATTTTACTCCTGGGTGTTCAACAAATAGACACCATTGTTTTCAAGAATAAGCCTACGAGGTTAAATTACTGCTTCAGTTTGGCAAGAGGCATCATTTATAGTAAAGAGATTGTGAATTAGCAAGTCTTGTAGGTAACAGGGATGCAAAAGAGCTGTCCTTGGTAGAATTTCCATTAAAAGCTGATATGAAGTTGTCTATGCCCATAAAGAAAGGTTTATCTCTACCTATCCCCTGAACCTACTCATCCTTGTAGGCTATGTGATTCACGGATATTGGGGTCACAATGTAAGCAGAGTGGCAAAATTCAAACACTGACTGTACTTCTATAGCTATTCTGTGTGTGTGTGTGAGAGAGAGAGAAAGATACAGAGAGACAGAGGGGGGGAGGAGAAGAGGGAGAGAGAGGGAGAGAGGGAGAGAGGGAGAGAGGGAGAGAGAGAGAGAGAGAGAGAGAGAGAGAGAGAGAGAGAGAGAGAGAGAGAGAGAGAGAGAGAGAGAGAGAGAGAGAGAGAGAGAGAGAGAGAAAGTTTCACAACTATAATATTTCCATTTAGGCAAGGATCTGGTCAACTTGGACCTGTGAAGAACACTAATAATTTAATGTTAAACTTCAGAATAAACCTAATATATCAAAAGCATTTTCTAATGACATCTTAAATGTACTAGCTTTTCAAATACCAATTAACTTTCTAATGCATTTCTTTGCTCTGTCTTTTGGTTATTAATATAGCTTCAGAATTTCCTGTGCTACTCTTTATTTTGTTATAATTAGTAAACAACCTGAGAAATCTTCTTTGATGGAGACACCAAGTGAGTGCCTAAGGTTTTATGTTAATCATGCCCAAGTAAGAAGAAAATATCATGAGGAAATCCAGTATATTTTGGCTCAGTAGTTCATCCCTTTTAGTCAAGTCATTGATCACATACTGAGTGCTTTTCCGTGCACCAAGCATAGTGTTGATATACCAAGATAAAAAATTGGCCCTCACCTCAAAACTCCCATTTTATGGTAGTAGAAGTCAAGAGTTGAATATATCATCTACACAAATAATTTCCCAGGGACTCTGGGCTCCCCCAAATCCTAAATGCCAGTTTCTCTTTTTGGCTTGTTGCCTTCATCCCAAAATAAACCTCTAAAAAATTCTCTAAAAGAAAGGTTAGCTATAGCTTTTGTGTCTAGTGTTTTCTAAAAAAGTGGGCAACAGGGTCTTCTTCACCCACTAATAGACATGCAGTATATAAAATGCACACACACATATGTGAGAGAAAAAAGATAGAAAAGAAGAAAGAAAAACAGAAAGAGTTATAGAAACATACTTATCAGATATGAAACAAACTTTATTTCACAAAATACACATAAATGCATAAGGTACAAAAGATTCACAGGAGTCCAACTGTTCTTTAGAATTTATTTTTGTGTATGTATTTCTATTTCTATTTTTAAAAACCCTTACATTCCATCTTAGAATCAGTGCTCTGTAGTGGTAAGGGCTAGGCAATAGGGATTAAATGACTTGTCCAAGGTTACATGTGTCTAGGAAGTGTCAGAAGTCTGATTTGAACCTAGGACCTTCTATTTCTAAGCAAGGCTCTCAATCCACTCAGCCACCTAGCTGCCCCCAAGTATTCTATTTCTTTTGATTATCTGAAAGAAACTCCAAGCTAGCTCCATATATTTGTTTCCTTTGTATAAAATTCAGGTTATAGTGTTTTAATCAGTGAAGTCTTGTATTATGTATCTCTCTATTTTAGATATTTGCTTAAGCCACTGATAACTTTTCATTCCTTAATAATTATTGTCTACCAAGATTTTCATTCTCTTTACTCCAGTACCTAAGCATGTCTTTTTTCTTCTTTATTTATTTCTGATTATTCTATACTTGCCTTCTACTTGGTGACCCTGTCCTCTTTTTGCCCACATCCCTATATAATAATAAGTAACTCTCATATACTCATACTTACATAAAAATTTAATATTTGCAAAGGACTTTTCTCACAATAACAGCAATTCAGGCATTGCAGATAACATTATAACCCCTTTCTTGATAAATACTAAAAATATCTGAAAATTTTAAAGACTTGACCATGATCAAATAACTAAGTGGCTATAGTAGGATAAGTATGAATGAGTATCTTGGTAAATGTATAACGACCAGTGTTCTATGGGGAAAATGTACACAGGTCACAATTTCAAATCTAATCTGAATTATGGATATTTTTCCATTACTTTCTTAAATATAGAGACCATAAACAAATCAATAAAACAAGCCCTGATTTGAAGCATTTGCCAATATCTGAGGTGAGAATGCTGATGCTGAAAGTTTAACTATCCGTCTTATTTGAATGGCTTCAGCTCATTCTTTATAGAAATTAGATATCTTTAAATGCTTATTGGATCAGAGATTTATGGCTCAAAAGGAACTTAGAGAGAATTTACTCAAACCACTTCCTGTTAAAAATGAGGAAACTGACACATGGAAAGTTTTGCCTAAGGTCATAAAGGTATCAGATGACAGAGGTGGGATTTGAACACAGATATTTTGAGTCCAGAGTGAGTGCTTCACTTTTTATAACACACTGACTCACTTAGCAAATGAAACTTTTATTAGTTATTTGTATACATTCTACTTGTACTAGATTATAAGCTTTTTGAGGGCAAGAATTGCATTATTTCTCACATTCATATCCCTAATGAACCCAGCACTGTGCTTTATGCAGAATGGACATTTTCTAAATGCTTGCTCAATTAAGTTTAAATGTAAACTTGTGTCTATGTACTTTAAAAGGATGATTTGATGCAACAACTTAGATAATGGCAGTCCAGCAATTCCAATACTTGAGAAAGTTAACATAACAAGAAGGACAATTTATGCTACCAGAATAATTATTTTGCTTTCAATTTCAAGTCAGATTTCTGAAATTTTCCTTCTCAGGTCATCAAGAAGCATCTGGTTTACACTGTTGGGCTAATGCCCTTCCTGTCATACACAGCCTAGCTATATTCTCACTGAAATACTCCTGCTTTCTATGCAGTGACAAACAGCCTCATTAGCTATAATATGATGTCTAGTTTCTCTAAATCTTGACTCATCCCAATTTAGTTCTCTTGCTTATCATTTGGGACCAAACAAATAGATGTTTGCCTATATTACTCTACTGGCAAGCAGAAGACCATTAAGCAACTAGAACTGACTTGAAATATTTCAGTTTTACTAACAGTACTTGAATCTTTCTATAAAGGCTAAGAGAAACTGAGAATTTTATTGAGAATTAATATTATAATTTAGTATCATGAATTATAGATACTATAGAAACAGAAGGGAATTCAGAGATGACAGTCCAATATGTGCATAAACAGACACAGTACTGTACTTGGAGTAATAGCAGAATTAGAACTAAAACAGGGGCTCTAGGACTTTGCCCTAGAACACAGATATCTGGGGGAGGGAACTTTGCAAATCTTAAATCCTCTCCCTTCAGGCCTCCATCACTGGGATGAGATCTTTTTGTCCTTAAAGTATTTGGCCCAGGGTACTGCCCCAAGAGGGAAATCAGCAGGATGTTCTCCTTTCTCCCAATATTGATTCTCTTGAGGGGGAAAGCAAAATCCACTCTATTCTTTGCCTACTCAATGGTGCCCCCAACCAACCCTGGACCATCACCAGTATTAAGCCATACACATGAAAACTCCAGGGTCATCTCCTTCGTTGGGAGCATGAAGGGTAGAACAAGATTCCTCCTACTCTCAGGCACATTGGTTTCCAGGCTGGTTTCCTAAGCAAAGAACCATATTCAGTGCTACATGGCATTGGGCAAGCTATGTATTATGTTCAGGGAGCACAATTTCAATTATACTGAGGCTCTGCCACCAATCCAGGGCTGCCCTTTAGAGAATCCCCCTTTCCTAGGACTTATAAGGTGTCCTAGCCATTTGACTAGATTTCCTTTCCTCAGTTGCCTCCTGTGAGGTGGACCTCGTGTGGTCTCAGAATATTTCAGTCTCAGGAGCCTGAATTTCAAGGGAAAGTCTCAGTCTCTCTAATCTTATTCCTCTCTCAAAGGATAGTTCTCCAACCACTGATATCTACTTAGACCCATTCTTCAATACTTTCATCTTAAAACCATTCCTTTTAAATTTGTCTTAAAAATTTCTGGCCCTTACTTTAACATGATATTCTTGTGATGACATCTCTTCTCTCACAAACTAAGATTAGCTACCTTTTGTCTCATACTGTCCAATTTATTGTTCCTGCTGGGGAAGATGTCGAACTCCTCCCTCCCCATGACTACTTAGAGACTCTTTCTCTCCCACCTTCATTAAGCAATTTCTTGTACTCTGAAGTTCACACTATCTAAATTTATCAGTCAATCCAGATCCTGGAAGCTGATATCTATCGTCCTAAAGATATTCTATTTCAATTCAGAGTTGAACTTCAAGAGAAAGGAAATGTAGTTTGAGTGCCCACACTTACTTCTTAACTCTTTAGTTTCATTTCAGAAATAACAAGAAAAAAATTGGTTTGGACAACTTCCACTAGAAAATTTATTAGCATTTTAAGGTTTGCAAAGTACATTGCTAACAATAACCCTATAGTGATAATTAGTCTAAGAATTATTATCCCCATTTTATGAATAAAGAACCTGATTTTAATAGTCTTATGTAAGCTTTAATTTATCTAAATTAAGCCAACTAGAAATCATAAGGGACACATAAGTGGTAAAAAATGGTTCTTTTATATACAATAAAATGATTCTCCAAATCATTGTAGTTTTTAAACCTTTTTGTTTGAAATTTCTGATTTTATTGACATAGGACTCCCAAATGACAGAATTTTTAATTTTTAATAATCATTTTCTACACATAATATATATTTGTACAACTTTATCACTCATAGGTTTGGGGAAAGAGGTCAGGAGTAAACTCACAAATTCACATTTGAGCCTCAGGTGCTTCAATATCTCTCTGATTCTATCATCCTGAGAGAAAATCAAGATCGGCAAGTTTGCAGGCATAGTAATGGGTCAGGTATCTAATCAAAGTAGGAACAGTGTCCAGATAAACTAGTTCTTCATAGATATTCTCCTATTTGTTGGATTCATGCATTTAACATTTGATAAATCCACAGTATACCTAGCTCTAGAAGCTAATTGAGTCTCTAGCCCATTTGGGAGCTGGAAGGAAAGTAAAAGATTTTTCTTTCTTGTGTGTAAGTGACATTATTGCTGGTTCTCGATAGGGTACAGAGGAAATGTTGGCTCTTTTAATTCTAAAATACAAAATATTCGAGTGAAAGGAAGCTTACGAAATCTCCTTGGATTGGCATAGGAGGAGGCTAAAAGTGCAGAAAATGGAAATGATTTCCACAAAGTTGATCCATTGCTCTTTTCACACCTCGTGCTGAGTATGAGGAAATAGGCAAGAACAAAATCGGCCTTTGTAGGACTTTCCTTCTATGAAAATCACTAACCTCAGACATAGCACTTGAAAAGATATTTAAAGAAACAAAAATTGAATAAGTTCCTGCTTTAACCAATACATATATTCAGAGTAAAAAATACAGACAAAAATGAAACATGTCAATCCCTCAAGGACTTTACTATTAACTAAAGGAGAAAACACCTGGGGGTTGGTATGAGGAAACATTTGATGAACCATGAAGTGATTTGTAAATATATGATAATGATTATTATAACAAGCTGTCATTATGTGCCTTATACTGTTAAGCACAGGTGATTCAATAATGTCTCTGTCACTAGATAGTGAGTTCCTTGAGGAGAGAAACTGTCCTTTTTGTCTCTTTTGGTATCCCCAGTACTTAGCACAAGACTTGACATATGATAAGCACTTAATAACATTTTTCAATTGAGAGTTTACCATTCCATGTTGACTCCTGATTTGTCAATACCCCTTATTCAAAATCCATTAATAGAAAAAATAAATGAAATATCAAAATGATTTGACAAAGTCCAGTTACAAACAAAGAACAGTAAGAACTTTCTATACAAGTATATTCACCAGTACCAGTAGTTAAATTATGTAGTTATCTAATGATTTTTGTGGTATGGTACGCATGTGAGTAAAGGAGATTCAAAATCCAGACTAGCTTCATTAGCCAAATATGCAGAATTTTCAAACTAGAGTTTGTATAATCTAATTCTCTTTAGAGCTATATTTTTACATTAAAAATGAAAAATTACTCTAAATAAACTCTAGTTAAACATTCTGCTTGTATGACCAGTAAGACTGCCCAGATAACTGAAAAAAAAAGTTTTGAATATAAAATAATTAAAATCATGACTCAGATGTTTTCAAACTATGTGGTTTTAGCCAAGTTCACTTATTCTCAAGAGGCATCAATTTCTTTATCTTTAGAATAAGGGATGATATAATATTTTATAAATTCAATGATAACACCTCATAGAATATGAATCAAGATATCTAGGTTCAAGATCTAGATTTTAATTTACTACATATATGGGGAATCTCAAGTTGCTTGGCCAAGAAGAGGTTTTTTTAGTCTTTATTTCTCAAAGTCTTTGAACAGAATTGTGTTTTACATTCTTTTTTTATGCAGGGCACTTTTCATGTGTCTTAGATACATAGGAAAAAAGTGCTGTGACCATAGGAGAAGAGGTGCAATGCTTACAGGGATGAGAGGAACTCTCCAACTAATGATGACACAAATTCTTGAATATAATAGATGAAAAATTCCTCAGGTTTAGATGCTATGTATTATTATTGTCATTGAATGGTTTTTAATATATATTTCTTAGAGTTGGATGTCATTTTGGTAAGATAATTATTTTTCTGTTTCCTATGGAAAAAAAACAAAAATTTTTTTCCCCAAATCAGCTTATAGATTTTCAAGTGAGTGATATAACTGGTAAAATACTAAGGAGCAGAAGAGATAGTCACTTATTTAGAAACTTGTATGAACCTACATATAATAATAATAATATTTCATGAGTTTGGGATGGAGATTTGGGACAAATAACATATAACTAACTTGTGTGGAAAGGAAAACTAAAACAAGTTCTGGATTTTCTGCCACTGAGATGGAACCAAAAGCAGGTGGAATGTTAGAGAGAAGATATTGACAAGACTGATAATTGGTGGGGGAAGGTGCAACTGGGAGTGGCAGTTGGTCTTGTGACTAGTACTTCCTTCCTGGCCCCAGAAGTGGAAGGATCTTGCTCCTGGTCTCTGGATAGAAGTGGCTCTATTCCTGATTTTCCCAACTGTGCGATTTCCCTGGATTCCTATGATCATTTCATCGACAAAAGGACTTAAGGGAAACAGTTTGAACTGTAAGGCCAGTCTTTAGGGGCATCAGCCTGAAGAGACAGGTCCAACCAGCTCTGAAAGTCAGAACTTTTCTTCCTCTCCCTGTCTACTGAAAGTCAGAACTTTTCTTCCTCTCCCTGTCTACTGCAAAGACTTTTGAAATTAAGAAGGCTAGCACAGATATAACATAGACAGGAATAACAGAAACCCTCCACCAGCCTGTGAGGTCTGGCATCAGCTCAAAAGCTGAGAGAGACTCAAACCTCATCTAGGGACATCCATCTTCCCTCATCCCTGATATCCTCCCAATCCAACTTGTTATTAAAAGTTTTCTTTATTTGAATATTGCAGTAAGATAATGGGACTTAAATTTCAAGGGACAAGAAGGAGTTGAACCTCAGGACAGTCATTCAACTACAAACTGTCCTTATTGGACCCTTGCTGGGTGACCTTGGTCTGGGGCAGGCTTGTCCTGGGGTGTAGGGGGTCCGTGCTTACCTGCTCTGGGGTATTTGCAACATCAATCTATAGAGAAGATGTCCCCTCAGGCCATCATTAGTGGTCCATTTCTCAGGAACCCCATTTTTCAAAAATAGCCTCTTGGCAGGGGATATCTCTCTCCTTTTACCTCACCGGCAGCCATATTCCCTCTCTCCCTTCAACTCCTCCATTCCCTGTTATAAAACCTTCATTTCCCCTGTTCTTCAATCCCACTCCATTTTCCATATAAATATTATACTTGCCAAATAAAAGTTTATCTTATGTTTCAAAAATCAGAGTCAAGAATGAAATTTTAGGAAGCTTTCACTCATACTATCAGTTAGCAGAAGATTCTATGCAAATGACTCTGGAATTAAAAAAAAAATGTGACTAACCCAAAATTTGGGAAAGAAGATGAAGCAAGTATTAAGATAAATTACATAATATCTTATGATTAGAGGTAAGCTTGTTCCATGCCAATGTATATAGTAAAGAGGTTACTGATTGCAAGAAGGGTGTCTTATTGTAGCAAGATTATTTGTTGCTGATTTTTTTAGACATATCCCTTGTGTTATGAATAAAACATATAGTGATTCAATCTTGCTAAAAATCTTATTTTGGAATTCTTTGTCCTATAACTAAATATTCCTTTATATTTACATAATTGCTATCATTTTAAATTAGAATAATGTACCACACTTTTTTTTTTGTTTAGGGTACAATATATTTGAACGGTATGCTTAAATATTTCAAGAAAAGTATCAACCATATCTGATATGAACCAGTCCCTTCTCAGAGACTATATCCTACTACTTCTACATTGCAATTTCCTCTTCCAAATTTGAAGAAGGGACAGATTCATGATGGTCATTAACTTAACCCATAGAAGGCAATGCATATCTATTTACATGGAACACAGACAAATGTTGAGAAATAACCTTGCATTTTAATGGTTTTCTCCTTCCAAGCTAGAATCACATGAGCTATACTATAGCACTATAGCACATAAGTCATAGGAAATCTTATATTTTACCTCAGTATTTCCCTGATGGTAATTTTAAAAGGTTTTAATTATATAAATTTAAAATTATAGTCATTCATGGTTATATCTCTTTTAATCTTCCAAAACACTTTCTGCCTAACACCCTATACTATAGGTTCTATAAGAATTAGTATCTCTACTTTCTAGATGTGAAAACTAAGTCTCATATAGGTTAAATGACTTGTTATATGACTAGTGCGTAGGAGCAAATAAGCAGTTAGCATTTGCTAAGCACTTAGTTGACAGCTAGCTGGCTCAATAGAGTCAGGAAGATTTCAGTTCAAATCTGGCTTCAGATACTTATCCTATGTGATCCTAGGCAAATCCATGAAACTCTCTTTTAACCCCTATTTCCTTTGATTCACTGGAGAAGGAAATGAAAAACCATACCAGACTAAGAAAACCCAATTGACAGTATTGATGTGCTATGGTCCACAGAGTCACAGAGTCAGACATAACTAAATGACTGTAAGAAATAAGTAAGGGATAGAGTAAATTTCATGGATTAGTTGTAAGAGGGAAAGAGGAAAATTTGGATACAAGCCCTGGGAGAAGATTCTGAGAAGGAGAAAAGGATTGTGGGAATTTGAACTGGCATTAACAGTCATTCTCTCTCCTGATTTTGACTGAATTGGAGGGAGGTTTTGCTCTGGCAATTTTCCCTCAACAGTCCTAATCTTGTGGAGAGGTTAGTTATTCATTGGTTTGAGCGTTTGCCTTGGAGTGGACTGTTTGTTTTTTTTTTCCCTGAAGTACAGAGATCATCTGCCTGTGATCCATTCGCCAGAAATCCACTTGGCCAAAGTAATCTCAAGGGTTTGTCACCTGGGACTTTGGGTTACCTAGTGAAGCCAACCCCAGACTTTAGGTAAGGGCTCAAGTATACTTGAAAGTCCTTCTTCTTTGTCTTTTTGATAATCCATGTTAATTAGGTTAGTTTATAGTCAAATAGCTTTTTGGGGTCTTAGATAAGAGCAGGGCTTGGGAATAGGAAGGGCTTGAGAAGATAAGAAGAGCAAACCCCACAAGGGGGAGCATAGATTGGTGGGAGGAGCTATAGCTGTATAGATTTAGGATTTTATTTATCATTTTCTTACCCTCAATGAACTTGATTTTTATAATTCAAAGGTTGTGCTTTACTAGTCCTTGGGAGGTCCCTAGATGGGGTTTTATCATATCCCAAATAGTCCCAGTTCTCAAGAAGCTCGCAGTCTTGTAGGTGGAGTCAACATATAAACAATTCTGTGGGAACCTAATATATACAGATAAATTGGAGGTTGTCCTAAAAGGAAGACACTAGTAAGAAAGGGAACTTGGAAGACTTCTTACAGAATTTGGGAATTTAGCTTACTTGATGGAAGCTTAGAAAACCAGTTGGTAGAAATGAGAAGAGAGAGTTACTACTATAGAGGAGTCAGTAAAAATGCTTAGAGCTAGAAGAAGGGATACCTTATATTAGGAACATCAGTGAAGCCAGTGGCACTGGATCTCAGATTATGTAGAGCAATGTATAAAAAAACTGGAAAAGTAGCAAGGAGCAGGATGAAAGGCTTTAGAAACCAAAAAGAGTATTTTGTGTTTTATCAGAGACCATATAGGATTCACTAGACATTAGTGTATGGGGGAGGAGTAAATACGATGGTAAGAGAGATATTACTTGAGCCCTAGAGTGTTTACTGAAAACTGAAAAGAAAATTGATTAAAAGTGTGAGTCAATGTCATTATGTGTAGAAATGCATAAAGTACCAATTCCTCTGTTGTCCTATCTCTATGATATCTAGGGAATGGAATAATAGATTTAATAAATATAGGGAAAGTCTTTGAAGTACAAAACAATTCAACATATCAAGTATCTAAATAAAAAAAGAAAGGAATCTAAAAATAGAGCTTCTATTATGACATTCTCTCTCCCAGAATCAGACACCTGTAATCCATGTTACACCTATTATATAAGCAAGCAAAGGTATCAAGCCTTCTAGAGCTTGTTTGATTCCTATCACATTTCTCTTCCAGAAAACAAAAGTACTGCTAAACCTTTTATATTGTTTACTGGAAAAAAGGTATTAGACTTGGCAGTGTGAAGACACTTTCTGGAATGTCAAGCAGTTATTGACTACCAAGGCTGTGCTAGTACATTTCAATGAACATAAACCACTGATTCTCAACACTGACATCTCACCTTATTGCATCAAACTGTCCCTAGTCATAAGATCAGCAACTGGGTGAAGGAACCAATAGCTTACTCAAGAACAAGATGATCTACAGAAAAGAATTACAACTTGACAAATTACTGCTTTCAAGGAAGTCAAGAAGTTATGAAACTGCCTCTTTTATAGGCTCACGGAATCTCAAAGTGGAAAGGAATTTTACAGGCAGTCTACTCCAACTTACACCTATGAGCTGTGCTTGTAGTTTTAGTCTTTTTTTCCAGTTTTAGTTACAGGTAGTAAGTTCCTGAATTTCTCTATTTGACCTGTGGTGACCCTGGAGCCAGTATTCCAGGTTGGTTGTTGCTACCAGCCTAGCAATGAAGCCCTGAAAAGTCAGGGTGCTGGGACACAATCCCAGGGGAAGCTTTGGACTTGGAACTTGTTGAGACTATGCTATACATATATACTGACTATTTGGGGGGACAACTATGATGCAATGCTAGTTTTTACTTTATTTTCATTTTTTTAAAACTTTTGGCTTACTTTCAGTAATTATAAACCATAGAATTACCACCAGGACTACCACCACCACCACTACTATTACTACTTCTACTACTACGACTACTAAACTAATAATAGTGAACTAATTATAATAATTTGCTTACTTTAAGAAATAATAACAATGTGTTCTGTCAAAACTGCATTATTTTCCTCTTTACCAATACTGCAAACAAATGAGTCTTACAGTTAAATTTTAGAAACTTCCTCAGAATGACCTTCAAGCTTTGTGGAATTATAAGGAAATCTGATAACTTTGATTGAATGTCAAAAGATCTTTTCAAGATACTAGGTAAATAGAACCACAAATCTAAGAATCTGCAAACCCAAAAGGCAGCAAAGTTTGAACTCTCCCTCACAGAGAAAATTTCTTTTTTAATAGATTGAGTAGAAGTTGGGTGATGGAAGACATGTCAAGAATCAATCTGAGTTCAAAGATAAATGCTGACAACAGATCTCATGATTTCAGTGTAATTGTGGAAAATGTTCATCTCTTCTTTCTCTCATCCTGCTTAGCAAGGGACATGGCAACATTGTTTATCACTATCTATTTGAAATCAGTTTAAATTCTTCTAGAAAGTGTCATTATCATGTTCTGTGCTTTTCAGGTTTTCCATCTCTTCTGAAGGTACAATCACCTTTTCATTCATTGTTGATGCTTGCCTTATAGCTAAGTATTAGCTTCTATTTAGAAGTTTAGCCTAAAATGATTCCAATTTGTCTGATATAAAAATAAATAATGTCATGAAGGAATAAAAAGGCATGCATACTGAATATTGTAGCCTTATTTTTTATTTTATTTTAAAATATGAAGCCTTCTTATTGATCTATTCAAGGATCATAGTTTCTGCAGGATATTGTATGAAGTTTGTAGAGCCCATTTATGATGCTTTTTCAGTAATAAATTTATTAAATATTTATTGAAAGGCTCCTATGTTTTTTTTTACAAAAAGTAAACCATATGCTTCCTATCTTCAAAGAATTTATACACCTAAAATACATTATTAATTTTTAAAACATTCTTATGAATATAACAGAATTTGACTCAATTGTATTTTGTTGAATCAGAATGTCAAAAGGGCCAATATTATGCCATAAGAGTAACTATTATCTATGGTGTTAGATTAATACTCTTAATGAGGATGATAGTTGTTATTTACACAATACTTTTAGGTTATTACAAAGCACCATAAAACTAGGACATAAATTCATGTTGTATATGATTTACATAGCAGACATTTACTCATCATCTTTTACTTATAGTATCTCTGTCTCTGTCTCTCTCTTTTTAACCTTTACCTTCTGTTTTAGAATGAGTTCTAATACAGAATAGCAGCATGGTCTAGGTGATTGAGGTTAAGTGTCTTGCTTAGAGTTACACAGCTAGGAAATATCTGAGACTAGACTTGAATCTAGGTCCTTTTAATTCCAGACTAGGTACTCTATCCACTGTGCAACCTAGGTGCCCCAGTAGATCTCTCTTCATTCCTGTATTTCAATTATAATAAACTAATCAGTAATCAAAGTATTGAAGTATTGCACCTCACTAAGGAAAACAGAACTGACAATAATTGTGATATTTTCCCAACAGATTAAGGCTGTCTTAAAAACAACATACTTAGGCAGTTCTACCAGCAAAGGTGTTTTCTTAGTAAAATAATATTGTAAAGCAGGAAATTATTTAATTCATGAAATTCCATATGAATCTCCCTCTGGGGCAGAATTTCAGAGGGAGAGAAATGTATTCGCATGGAATGTAAACCCATTAAACCAACATATTAAAAGTGTTTATGTCTAACAAGGTTCAGAGTCTATCCAAATGATTAGAATTTGGGGGAGGGAGACTCTGTATCTGAGTGAGTGTCTCTATGTGTGTGTGTTTCAAGGAGTGTTGGTATTTTTGGTTTATTCCTTTTTAATTCTGATGCTAGCATTAACTGCATTCCATTTATAACACAGAGTAATTGGCAGATTCTCTCAAGATAAGACCAACAATCCAGGAGAATAAATGTAACAGGGGGGCTGAGATATGTTAGAAAATCATTCCTAAGAAACTCATTCTATTCAGGAATTTTTTCTCAGCCTTATGTTCACCTAGTTTAAACAGCTTCTTCCTATTTGCGATTCAGTCATGAACTCTGATAGCTCCTTGAATTAGTTTTGAGTTACAGTGTACCCTGTAGATGAATCTCTGAAAAGTTGCATCCCAGGATCATAGATGAGGTAATTTACACTTCCTCCTCCTCAAGATGCCATGGAGTCGGAGAATCAGGCAAAAACAAGAGATAGCCTGATGAATTTCTTCCAGTCAATGATTTGGTTTCCCTTCTTCTTTATAGGTTTAGAATTATAGTTGTAAACATGAGGGCAACTTTTAAACCAGTGATCAGTTTCTGTAGTGACAGTCACATACTATTAGGACCAAATCTCTGCACTTTATGCAGGGGTGTTTTTTGGTTGATTGTTAGGCTATTCTGTTATATGTCCTATCCTGTTTTTCAAAGTATGGAATGCAGTACCAAAAGAAATGATACAATTCCTTTTCATTGAATCACTACAAGTTTCAGCTTTTTAGTTTCTATTGCTTATGGATCTTAAAATAATCATAAGCCTTTTCAGTAGGAATATTGTAATAGTGTTACTCCTATGAACTCTTATTAAAAACAGATGTAGCCGTCTTCCTTACACTGCACTAATTTCATATCCTATGCACTTAGCATAGTGACTGGCCAATACTCAAAAAATGAAACATATTTGTGGCATCCCAAATTTAGATGTTCCTTTGTCATGCATATACTAAATCTTTAATTTAAACGAGAGTGGTATACCAGATGGCCTTTGAGGTTCCTTAATGTTTGTTGAATTTAATTAAGTTGCGTTTATCTAAAAGCAAAGCAGTCAGTATGTAAATCTATACTGAATTATGAGCTAAGTCATTGTTTCAATTGTTATTATGATTTTTATTGTCTAGACTGGTGATTTTATCACTGTAAGGAAATTCCATATAGGAACACCAATTGATGCAAATCATCAACTCTTGTAATTTGAAATTTTTGTTGCCCCAAGAGAACCAAGAGTGATAGTAAATGTTTTGTCTATGGTTGTACAGCTAATAAATGTCAGACAGGTCTTGAATCTAAGTCTTCCTGACCTTGAAATAGGCCTTATATCCCCAATGTCACATTGCCTCTCATTGCCATTTAGTTATCAACTGAATTTTAAAAAAATTATTAGATACTTAAGAAGACTATGCTACAGTCTCTGTTCTACATCATTTCTATTTTAAGTGATAGCTATTGACTTTTTTTTAAACTAAGAGCATTAACAGCTAAAGTTGACTATCCTCTCTCCATCTCTACCACTTTTAAACATTTTTTCTAGGTTACATATATATGTGTAAAATTTTAATAATTATTTTTTGACATTTTATAACTCATGTTCTGTCCCTCCTTTCCACTCCTTGAGATGGCATGTAGTGTGATTTAGGTTGTACATGTGTTATTATATTAAACATATTCCATGTTAATCATGTTGTGAATGAAAGCACATAGCATTTACACTAGAGAAAAATTCATGAAGGAAATAAATTGAAGAATGTATGCTTCAATCTGCATTCAAACTCTATTAGTTCCTTATAAGGCAGTACATATTGTTTTTTGCCATGAGTCCCTTGGAGTTGTCCTAGATCTTTGCCCAGTATATTTTTTAAATTTAATTTTATTATTTTAATAACAAATTTCCACATAAATTTCCTGAAGTTATATGATCCATATTGTCTCCTTTCCTTCTCCACTACTCCCTCCCACTGCTGGCAAGCAACTCAATCTGAGTTTACATATATTATCACACAAAATATATTTCCATATCATTTATTTTTGTAAGTGAGCAGTCCTATAAAATCAAAACCTCCAAACATATACCCAAATAAACAATTGGTAAATCATACGCTTTCATCTATATTCCAACTCCAACAGTTTTCTCTTGAGGTGGATGGCATTCTTTTACATGAGTCCCTCAGAATTGTTCTGGATCATTTATTTCCTTGATGTTAGTAGCAAAGTCTATCACATTTGATCATTCAACAATATTTCTGGTTTTGTATATGATGTTTTCCTGGTTCTGCTCATTTCACTGTATCATGTATTAGAGGGTTGGTTTGGGTGTTATAGAAAAGTAGTTGATGACATATAACCAGAAGGTAGAAAGAGGGTGAGATGAATTAATTATTCCCCCTTTCAGTCTTCTTCATATATGTCTCCTCACTAACCCTGTCTTTACTTCCCTCTAATAACTGGTCTTATAGATGAACCTCTTCCCTTGGGAAAAGAGAGAAATCAGTTCTCTTTCTCTTCCACTGTGACTATTTCCTTCACTCACAAGGAAATCAATTTACGATAAATGACATCTTTATTCTAACAATAATGGTCAGGGGTAAAACAGAAAGATGTCTGAAGGTTTAGGGTCTAGAGGAAAGAGGGGAAAGGAAGTCCCTGTCTGTCTAAATTTTCTTTTCCCTCCCTCCAAAAGTTGAGAGACTCAGGCTTGGCAGCCTGGCCTCTGAGAGGTTCAGGTTTGTGACCCCTGGTCTTTGTCCAGCACAGCAAATGTCTAGACCCAGTGTGTCAAAGGAGCTGTGTGAGATCTTGTTAGGCTTCTTATTCTTCTCAGGTTTCTGCCACACTTCTTGGTATCATTGGGGGGAAATGGTGATCAGGTTCAATGAGAGATTTTGTATATTACTCAGGATCCAGTCTCAGATCAGACCTTCTCCTTTGCTATCTCAAGATAGAAGAGAGACCAATTGTCTCTCCCCTGGAATCTCCTCTTCCCATAAGAATCTAAGCCTTCTCAACTATCCCATGCGGTAGATGGAAACCTTTGCATTTCTTCCAGTCTCTGTCATTCAGTGTCTCCGGATTATTCCTCCATCACAATGAGTTCACATAGGTCTTTCCAGATATTTCTGAAATCATCCTGTTCATCATTCCTTCAACATCAACAAATTTGTTCAGCCATTTGTCTCCCTTCAGTTTTCATTCTTTGCCATCACAAAAAAAGAGCAGCTATATTTTTGTACAAACATGTCTTTTCCCACTTCTTTATCTCTTTGGGATACAGATCTGGTAGTGGTATTATTGGATTAAAGGGTATACTTCCTTTTATAACCCTTTGGGTATAATTCCAAATTGTCCTCTAGAATGATTGGATGAGTTCACAACTCCTCCAGTAATGCATTAGTGTCCTAATTTTGCCATATCCTTTCTAAAATTTACCATTTTCATTTACTGTCATACTGGCCAATCTGCTAAGTGTGAGGTGGTATCTCAGAATTGTTTTAATTTGCAATGTTCTAATCAAGACTGATTTAGAACATTTTAATATGATTATTGATAAATTTTATTTCCTTACCTGACTACTGCCCATTCAATACCCTTTGATGTGCCAACTGAGGAATGATTTATATTCTTATAAATTTGACTTACTTTTTTATATATTTAGGAAATAAAACCTCCATCAGAGAAATCTGTTATGAATTTTTTCCAGTTTGTTGTTTTTCTTCTAATCTTGGTTGCATTGGTTTTGTTTGTACAAAAACTTTTTAATATAATATAATCAAAATTTCTAATTTACTCAATTATTTTTATCAAAAAGTGAGTATTTATCCCCAAAGCTTGGATCATTTGGTTTATTAAACACTAGATTCTTCTGATTCCTCTTGAAACTCAAATGCCTTTTGAGTTTTGTCAAAATAATGGGCTCCTCCCCAACTTTATTTTTTTAAAATATCACTTGTAGTGCTTTCAATATAGTAGAGCCATACTAAAAAGAGTTTTTAGACTAGACCTATGATTGGTATAGGGGACTTCTTGTGAGAAATTTCTTTCTAATCATGCATAGGCATACATATAAACATGTACACACATATATACACAAAAGTTTTCTGAAACTTACTGTCAAATATTTTTGAAGCACCACGTTTAAGTGATTCATTTAACTTGTCTTGGATCACATAACCAGTATGTAGGATAATAAATTTAGAATTTTAATGGACCACAGAGGATATCTGGTATACCACCATCAAGAAAAAATAAGGAAAATGAGGCCCCAGTGACAGTAAATTATTTGTCCATAGTCATACAGATAGTAAATATAAAAGGTAGAATAATAAAGGTAGTAAAATATAAAAGGTAGAATGTGAGTTCAAATCCTCTAAGTGCAGAGCCATTATTGACATTATTGATTATATAGTGATTATCGACTATCATTGATAAAGCACTTCTTGGGCATCAGCAGAAAGAATTGAACCTGTATTTCTGAATCTCTGAAGCTATTTTTCAATCCACTGTGACATGTTATCTCATAGTAAAGTTACCTCTTCTCCAATAAAGGATAATAAAGTAAGGAAATATGCTCAGGTAAAATATATATGGTGTGGGAGTAAAAATAATGGAATAAAGGCAAGATCTTTCCTATCAGTTTCCAAGTTGTCTTTTTCTGGAAAAAAAATTCACTCTATCCTTTTTTGGGTTCTGCTACTCAAGGTTGTTGGGTATTTTTTGCCTGAGCTCTCCCAAATTCCCTTACAAACAACTATAAATCAATGTCTAAAAAAACATAAAACAAAACAAACAATAATGGCCAACAACCTTGAGTAGCAGAACCCAAAAAAGGATAGGGTGAATTTTTTTCCAGAAAAAGACAACTTAGAAACTGATAGGAATGATCTGTCTCACTGGGGTGAGAGCACAGTCCAGTGAAACATGTGCCAGCAAAACTTCATCAGCCCAACAAAACAACAGCAGGGCTTATTGGTTAATAAATCTGCTTTCTGTGGCTTTTCCAGTTCCCTAGCCACAGAAAGTAAGGGGGTTAGACACTGGTCAGACAGAGATTATAGGGGTCCCTTTGAGGATGCTGTCAAGTATAGGGCTTTATTACATTGTCCAACTGTAGTTCCAGGTTGCAAGGAGGAACAGCATGAATAAAGTCCTTTTTCATAATTTCAACATATAATGGAGTGGTTCTGGTTGCCCAGAGATATAAAAGAACAGAGATCACACCTCTCCTTAAATTATGCCATCTAGAAATAATTTAAAATTTATAGAACTTATAGAACTGGCTTTGAAAATATTAATATGAAAGTCCTGAAGCTCAGTTTACCTTGGGTTCACCTTGGAATCAGAGCCCAATTTTATTTTATTTTATTTTATTTTTTAATTTTATTTGGTCATTTCTAAACATTATTCATTGAAAACAAAGATCATTTTCTTTTCTTCCCTTCCCCCCCAACCTCTCCCATAGCCCATGCGTGATTCCACTGGGTATCACATGTGTTCTTGATTCAAACCCATTTCCATGTTGTTGGTATTTGCATTAGAGTGTTCATTTAGAGTCTCTCCTCAGTCATATCCCCTCAACCCCTGTAGTCCAGCAGTTGCTTTTCATTGGTGTTTTTACTCCCACAGTTTATCCTCTGCTTATGAATAGTGTTTTTTAGATCCTTGCAGATTGTTCAGGGACATTGCATTGCCACTAATGGAGAAGTCCATTACCTTTGATTGTACCACAATGTATCAGTCTCTGTGTACAATGTTTTCCTGGTTCT
The DNA here is from genome assembly GCF_027887165.1 of Monodelphis domestica. Taxonomy (NCBI): domain Eukaryota; kingdom Metazoa; phylum Chordata; class Mammalia; order Didelphimorphia; family Didelphidae; genus Monodelphis; species Monodelphis domestica. The sequence continues at coordinate 199,791,812 of NC_077232.1, forward strand.
GCTCCTTTTGCTCTGCATCACTTCCTGGAGGTTGTTCCAGTCTCCATGGAATTCCTCCACTTTATTATTCCTTTTAGCACAATAGTATTCCACAGAGCCCAATTTTAGTAGAAAGTTAAAAGTCAAGAAATAAGCTGAAAAAATGAGCAAATGACAAAAAAATGAACCTGACCATAAAAACTCCTATAGAAACCAAGAAGATCAAAACACAGACTCAGAAGAAGACAAGAAAGTCAAAAAGCTACATTCAGATACTTAAGGAAAAATTTGAATAGTTCTTAGGCCCCAAAAGAATTCCTGGAAAAACTCTATTTTTTTTTAATCAAACAAAAGTTAGAAGAAAAATTAGGAATCAAATGGGCATAAGGGGCAGGTAGCTGGTTCAAAGGATTGAGAACCAGGCCTAGAGATGAGAAATCATAGTTTCCAATTGGGCCTCTGAAATTTCCTATCTGTGTGACCCTGGGCAAGTCTATCAATCCAAATTGTCTAGCCCTTACCACTCTTTTGATTTGGAACTGACACTTAGTATTATTGCTAAGACAGAAGGTAAGAATTTCAAAAATTATATTTTTAAAAAGAAAAATATGGGAGGGAAGGAATAAAATCATGAAAATAAAATCAATAGATTGGTAAAGGAGGCACAAGAATTACTAAAGACTATACACACCATAAAAATAGATTATCCAATGTTAAAAGAGTCACAAAAATCCACTGAAGAGAATAAGTTACTAAAAATTACAATTGGCCAAGTGGAAAAGAGGGTATAAAAGCTTACTGAAGAAAATATTCCTTAAAATTAGAATTGGGCAAGGGGAAGCTAATAGCTTCATGAGACATTAAGAATTAATAAAAACAAAATCAAAAGAAAGAATTGAAGAAAATGTAAGGTTTATAATTGGGGGAAAAAGAATTAACCTGGAAAATAGACTGAAAAAAGAATATTTAACAATTACTGGACTACCTTAAAGCCATTATTAAAAAACAAAATGTTGATATCATATTTCAAGGAATCATCAAAGAAAATGCTGCCCTAATATCTTAGAAACAGAGGGTAACATAGAAATCAAAAGAATCCACTGATCATCTCCTTAAAGATATGATAAAATAAAAGAAAAGCTCCAAAGAATATTATAGCTGAATTCAATAGCTCTCATATTAAGGAAAAATGTTTCAAGCAGTCAGAAAGTAATAACGCAGATATTTTGGAGCTACAGTCAGTATTACCACAGGCTTTGTAGCTTCCACATTGAAGAACTGGATGGCTTGGAATATAATATTCCAGAGACTAAAGTAGTTACAATTTCAATCAGGGAATCACCTATCCAGCAAAAGTGAGTAATCTTTCAGGAGAAAAAAGAGCATTTCAAAGTATTTCTAATAAAAAGACCATAGCTGAATAGAAAATTTGACTATTAAATTAAAGACTTAACAATTAAAAGGTAAACATTAAAAAGAAACAATAAGAGATTCAATAAGGTTAGACTCCTTACACTCCTATATGGGAAAACAATAACTCCTAACAATTTTATCATTATTAGGACAATTAGAAGGAAAATACATAAATAGAGGGAATGTGTATGGGCTTACTTTTATGGGATAATATCAAAAAATGAATAAAGAAATAAAAATATACAATTAGGGGATGAGAAATATGGATGCACTAAAGGAAGAGGGAAAGGAGAGGTGGAATATGGAAAATGATCTCATATAAAAAGAGGAACAAATAAGACTTTACAGGAGAGGAAATGAAAGCATGAGATGGAATGCTAAAAATTTATTCTCATCACAATTGGGTCAAAGAAATAAGATCATACATATTTGGGTTTAGAATACTATCTTATCCTACAGGAAAGTAGAATGGGGGGATAAGGAAGGAGGGGTTTAAAGAAAAATAACAGAATGGGGATGTGATGTTCAGAAGCAAAACTCTTTTTAGGAAGGACAAAGTGAATAGGGAAAGAGAAAAAATAAGCAGGAGAAAAAAAGATAGAGGGAAATACACAGTTAATAATCATAACTATGAAAGTAGATGGGATAAATTCACCCATAAAATGGAAGTGAGTAGAAGAGTAGATTAAAAACCAGCATTTACAATCCTGAAGGAAAAACAATTGCTTTGTTTCTCTGATAAAGACCTAATTTCTCAGATATATATATAGAACTGACTTAAATTTATTAGAAAAGAGACATGCCCTAATTGATAAATAATCAAAGGATATGAATAGGTAGTTTTCAGATTAAGAAATCAAAGTTTTCTTTAGTGATATGAAAAAATAATCTAAATGACTTTTGATTAGAGAAATGTTAATTAATATAACTTAGAGATACCATATTACATCTCTCATATTGGTAAATAAGAGAAAATAAATATCACAAATGTTGGAGGAGATTTTTGAGACACTAATGCACTGTTAGTAAAGTTGGTAAAGTAAACTGATTCCATCATTCTGGAGATGAATTTGGATCTATTCCCAAAGGGCTGTAAAACCCTGAATATATTCTGTGATCCAACAATAGCACTAGCAGGTTTGTATTCCAAAGAGTTTAAAAACAACAACAAAAAAGGGACCTATATGTAAAAAATATTTTAGCAGCTATTTTTTTTTTGCTGGCAAATAACGCTGCTAATCAATTGGGGATCTAGTGAAGAAGTTGTGGTATAAGAATATGATGGAATGATATTATGCTATAAGAAATGATGAGCAAGAGGCTTTCAGTAAAACCTTGACTTAGCTATTCTCAGAAATTAAATTATCCAAGATAATTATAAAGGGCTTATAATAAAAAATGATACCCATCTCTAGTGAAAGAACTGGAGTCTAAATATATACTTAAAACATTTTTTTCCTTTTATTCTTATGTGTGTTTTCTTTCCTAACATGTCTAGTATGGAAACAAGTTTTACATTACTATATATGTATAGTCTATATTAAATTCCTTGACTTCCCAGTGAAGGGAGTGGAGGGAAGAAGAAAATTTGGAAAATGAAAAACTAACTCTTAAATTTTTACATAGTATTAGAATAAAAATGAAATATTCAAAAATCAAAATAAACAAGCAATTTAAAAAATGAAAAAGGCATGTTGTTTCTTATTTGTAATGTAGTTTGTATGAATTAGCTTATTCATAAGGGAAACATGCTGTTTCTGAATGATCTTTATTTTCCTTTCTAAAAGTTCACAAACTATATCTTTCATAATGCATCCTGGAATCTTTTCATGAGTCAGAACTCAAGCTCACTGACCAGTGAATTACAGATTCTAACATTTCTTTTCTGAACGTTAGAAAAAGACCTCACTCATCCCCTGTGCCTATAGCAAGTCATTCAAAGACATGTTACCTCTTGGGGAAAACAGTTGGCACTGAAAGTTGTGCCCTGGAATGTATCTCCCAAATATTCATTTCATACCAATGACTAAAAATCATCAAGGATTATTAGAATCTGTATTACCCTTTCCTCATGATTCTTGTTTTTATTTCACTGATGACCACTTGTAATTTGAGATCTTTTTCAGTTTGGAAGATTATTTTTCCATACTTTCATTTTCAAAAGGTTATTATAATGAGATAAGATTAAATGAGTTGTATGTAATACCTTGAAAATCTTAAAGCAATCCATATTAGATTTTAGTTAATATATATTTTGATAATGTATGCTTGTGTTTACATACATATATATATATATACCAAACATGTATATAAACCACATACTTACATTTATTGCTGAGTATATATCAACTGAGAAAACATTAAAGTATCCTATAACTTATAATTATTATTGTTAAGTATTTTCCACTTTGATTAAGATTTTTATTCTTAAAATAAATATTTTAAAGGTTAATGTAGTATTAAAATTTTACTATTATCTTTTATCATATTTTCTCATTTCCTCATCTGTCCTTCCTCCCAAATGAATGTTCTCTTGTAACCTATTAAAAATAACCAAAATTATCCCATACTAAATTTCCAAAATATATAATATTCATTTTCATATATACAAATGTACAGAAACATACAAAATTAAACTTAGATTTTAAAAGACGGACAAGTGATAATAAAGATTAAGTAACAGTGGTGAAGGCAAGGATATGAGTAATAAGCTATTCAACCAATGGATAGTTGAAATATTACAGGATTTGAAAATAAAGGAACCTGTATTCAATTTCTATCTCTTCTACTTACTACACATGCATCCTTGGATAAGTAATTGAATTCCACTAGGCTTCAATTTTTCCTTCTATAAAAAGACAGAACTGGATTAGGGAATATGTAATGCCCTTTTTAACTCAAAATACAACCAAGTTATGAAATAGTATACATTGTAAAACAAACTCTATATGATTAAATATTAAGTTGTCCTGCCTAATCTTCTTTAAATAGATAAAAATAGTTTGTAATTATGTTAATTATTAACATACAAATAAAAAATGATGTTTCCTCTGTAAGTCTTTGTAATTTTTTTAGAGAATTTTTAAAATATCCTCTTTTCCTTAGGACTACAATACTAAATTATTCATAAACTTTAAAATATATATACATACATATATGTGTGTGTGTATTTTTAATAGGAGGTGACATAATGAGGGTATGAGTTTGGACAAAGAATATCAGCATAGTGAAACAGCATTGAAGAAGCTAGTTTTCTCAGAAAGAGAAGTCAGACTGGAGAATCAGGAAAGACAGGTTCTAGTCCTATCTCTTCCATTAAATAGGTGTAAGAATAGAGGAGGGATCATTTAACCTCTATGTTTTATAGCTATATGTTTTATTACTTTTAAAATAATACTTGGCCTATATTATCCTTAAAATTCCTTATGAGCTTCTATGATCTCCTACTCCTATTACCTAATCATGTTGAATAATAAAGGGGTGTGTGTGTGTATGAATGAAGTAAATTGCTTCATAAATCAGGAGAAATTGGTTTAAGTCTCATTTCTGATAAGCATTTTGTGACCCATGGCGAATCACTTAATCTCAATAATTTCCTAACTACAACTTGCAAGTAGGAGATTATGTCCATTAATCGAAGTTTTATTTTTTTTTGCCACCGAGTTCCCTAAATGAATGAAATCACAAACCCATCATCCAAAATAAGTATAAACTCCAAAATATATAGTGCTTAACTTTTTTAAAGCCTCTTCTACTGTCTTTTTGTCCAAAAAAGGACTTTGAAAGTAGACTGTAGAAGTACAATTATTATCATTTTTAAATGACAAACACCTTAGAGCAAGTAAAGAAACTGCCAAGAGTCACACAGATGGTAAACATCAAGAATGAGATTTAAACCCCAATTTTTTGGAATCAAGTCTAATACTCATACCTGTTATTGCCCAATACTCAACCACCTTTCCCCCTCAATTGGAAAAAAAAATCCTTAATTTGATACAATCTATTCAAAATGCTATTACTTTTATTTTTGTTGTTGTTCAGTTATTAAAGTCATGACTGATGTGATCCCATCTGGGGTTTTCTTGGAAAAGACACTAGAGTGATTTATCATTTCCTTCTCCAGCTCATTTTACAGATGAGTAACTAAAGTCAGTATGTTTAAGTAACTTGCTCAGAGTCATATAATTAGTAATTGTCTGAGACCAGATTTGAACTCAAAAGATGAATCTTTCTCACTCCAGATTCCAGAACCATCACTCTATCCACTATGCCAAGTTCCACATTAATTTTATAATATTTATTTAACACATGTTTCCATGATATATGTTATATTTGTGTATTTCTGACTTAAGAAAAAAATCTAAATCATTTCTCACATAAAATGTTTATATATGATGTGGTTGGTATATCTTACATGGGATGAAGATTTATATGACAAAATGGAAATTAAGTGAAATATGTATAAATTCAAAGCTAAGATTTTGTTCTAACATTTACAAATATCATTGTCTTCCCATGAAAGCTACATTTCAACAATTTAGAAAAAAAAAGGTTTTGTAAACACTTCTAAATTTTTATTTAAGGACTTTTCCATGGTTACATGATTCATATACTATCCCCTCTCCTTTTACCCCTTCGCCCTTCCAGAACACACAAGCAATTGCACTGGATTATATATGTATTATCACTCAATACCTATTTCTATATTAATCATTTTTGTAATAATCTTTTAGAATCCAAAACCCCACATTCAATACCCAACAAGTGAAAAATGAAATTCTAAACACTTAATAATTCACAAAGAAGGCAAAAATATTTCTCCTCATTGTTGAGTGCTTTCCTACATCAAGACAACAGCTCCTAGACTATTTCCACTTTCCAATATTCTCTAGCATTTGTCCCAGTTGAGTTTGGCAGTTCACTTTTGAAGTCATCTATATTTCAATGTTTTGCTTATCCTTTCTTCTTTAAATATTTCCATTGAAGGTCAGTTATCTTGAACTCTTCATCAATACATATTTATATATTTCCCAAGCACAAAATTCAGGAGACATTTGTGTTCAATCTTCATTGTACCTCATCTCACACACACACACACACACACATATACACACAGCATTTGTTGCTTCTTGTGTAAATATAAAATTCCAGGATTACATCCTATTTTTCTTAGAGCATTGGACCTACCAGTCCTTAGGCTTGCAAAGAATATATTGCTAGGGAAGCTGTACCTGATAATGATTATTCAACTCTGTAGGACCTTGACCCATTGTGTATAAATTATCTTCTAGAATATTGATATCTATGAGCAAAAATTGGCAGGAAACCAGTCAAATAAGATGGTGCCCAATGGGAATTTGCCAGTAGAACTTAGCAAATAAGTACTAAGGATGGATAAGGCTTAAATAGATACAAATTATCTAATTGTCCATTTTCTACTGTGTAATTTTCTTTGTGAATATGTATATATACATATATATGGAATCTTATCATCAAATCTCATCTTCAAGGTGTTTGATGAAATAGTTGAAGGTCTTCCTTTTTCTTTGCTCAGTATAGCAAGCTGTCTTAAACCCACTCTGCTATACTTTGCAATAGCCCAGTTTCCCTCCTTCTTTTTTTCTATCTGACCAGAAATTTATTAAAAGTGTTGTCTACCTACTCATTTGTTATATTTTTTGGAGGCATGCAAATAAATTTTTCAGTTATATTTCTTGTTTCTTTTTCTCCTTTTCCTGAGGAGAATAGAACTTAGAGCTGCAAGGTTATTTAGAGATCAAAGGAACATAGTATGGCATACTTAAAAGTAAATTCTCTTTCTGTATAGATGAGGAAACTGAGGCACAGATCTGTGTGATAATTTGTTCGAAGATCCATTGTCAATAAATGGTGCATCCAGAATTAGAAACTATAGTCTAAATTCAAATTCACTATAATCTGAAGTATATATGAAAGCATTATTGTTTGTTAGATGGCCTTACATTAAGAGAAATACTGTAAGTTGGATATTATCAACTCTGGTTATATCTTTTTTACTTAGGAAACCATGTATGTACCTATTCCTCAAGAATCACTTCCATGTTAAAAATATTATTTCACCAAGTTATCATATTAACCACAAAGGAAATGCTAAGCCACAGATGAAAACATTTAATATTCTGTGGTGACCATAGATATATAAATATCTTGGTTGATTCTTCACAGATATATTCTGAAGAGATAACACTTATAGTTGTGGAGAGAGGAAAAGCAAAAGGAGTAGAAGCAATCCTGGGCTTCTGTTTCCACTTGGATAGAGAATTCCCAGTGAAGAAAATGCTTCCACTGATTCGATGCTAAAGAATCATATGACTTGCCAGGGTCACAAAACCAGGATTTGTCAGGAGTAAGACTTGAACTCGTCTTCATGATTTTGATAATACCTCTATATTCATTAGACCACAATTTCTTTCATAACATAATACTCCTTGGATGATAGATTTAGAGATTGAAAGTAACTTGGAGGCTCTCTAGTCTATCTTATTTATTTTTAAAAAGAGGAAAGTTGGGCCAATGGAGATTAAGTGACTTGCCCAAGATCACAGAGCTATCAGTTGGCAGAGTGGAGATTCACCTTTGGGTAATCTGGTTTTAAATCTAACATTTTTCAACTTCCATGCTCTGTCTTCCTTGTAATATGTTCCTTGATATACTTTACTTCTGTATCAAAGTCTGCTTTCAGTTCATTTATTCACACTAAATCATTAAGCATTACCTACTCAAGTAGGCATTTCAAGGTGTGCCAAGAACTTAAGCTAAAACTATGAAGCTGTAAGAGTAAACTTTTAGGCAAAATGCCATTACCTAGAAGGCCTTTTGAAAGTCATCTGGGTTTTCCCTCCCTGAAATCTTAACATTAATTATGTCTGAGGATGACTTTTACCTTTCTTCCTGCCCTCTTTTACGTATACATTCCAGCTTTCCCCATTATTGTCATCTAGTTCTGAAATACTGGTTGCAATTTCCCTATTGACACCATCTTTTTTGGCTGTTCATACCATATTTTGCTGGAGGACATTTATATCTTGCTAGATTAGGCATATGTTGTCATTTGTTTGTCCTTCATTTTCAAAGAGGACTAATGACATTGCCCAGGTGATGTCTTGACTCACGCAAAGATTGGATTAAATTGAGTTAATGTTGCAGAAAGTCATCCATCTGTTTTCTAGACGTTGATATCTGAAATGATTAAAATAAAAACTCTTTCTTTTTCAAACTATAAAACTTTAATTGAAAGAAAACCAGACCTCCAGCAGTCTGAAACTGACTAGTCTCTCTTAGCCTTTAAATACCTTCACAATAACCCTAAGCCTGAAGAAAAAACAGAAGTGAAATACACTTAAATTGAGGAGCCATCACCCTGAGATACAAAAGCCAGAACTTAAATTTGAATACTTACTCCTTTTTCTACAACAGTAAAGGTTATCTTATATCTAATTACAAAGCTAGAAATTTTCTTATCAACTACAGACCTTTACATTAGGATGTCCTAAAAGTGTGGTTAGTTTTAATACTAAAATCCCATGAAGACATTATTTTACTATCTTTTATTAATCATGAAACAGAATTTTAATTTTGTCAACAACCATTGATTTAAGATTCTCAGGATTTCTGTTATCAACTGCTGGTTCTTGATTAATGAAATTTCTTAATTAGAAGGTCTTCTCAGCAAAGCTTTTCTCTTCTGAAGTTCCACATTACTGTTGAAAAAACAATTCTACATCCATTACGTTTTTTACCATTCTAGCTTGCCTTATCAACAGATTATGGATAAAAGACCAGCCTTAGAGTCAAGAGAACCTGAGTTCAGTTCTTATCTCAGTCATACATTGGTTGGTAGTATCATTTATACTTCCATTGCCCCCCAGATCACTCTAACACTTATGAGTTACAGTAATTTTTCACATGGGTGAAATTTCAACCTTCAACAAACAAATAAATAAACCCATTAGAAAAGAAGTTTGTACCTATAAAATAAGAAATGTACAGGTTAGTTCTCTCCATATACTCTGATATGTTTAAAGAACTCAGTCACAGGAGGGTTTTAGACTTTGGACAAACTTTGCTAAATGCTTTTGGTAACCACAAGTCATTTTAAAATCACGTTTGTTTGCCATCCTTTTGCTTTATTTTGTTGTGGGTGAAGGTATATTGATTTTAGGGCCTGGAAAGTTTGACTAGCTTAATATGATGAAGTTCCATGGCCTTCTCCAGATAAAACGTGAAGCTTTAAATCAGCCTTGTCCTCATAACATATAGAAAACTTCAAAGTTTAAGACAGATGTCTTCTGATATCAAATATGAGAGTAGGTCTAAAGTGTTTTATCTGTCTTATTAGTGCAGAAAAAAGAAGAAATGAAATTAAATGTGTATTATGACTTCATAAACTTTAAATCTAACCTCATATTATAATAATTCCCCAGCAAAGGCTTCCTATTCAATAAGAGCCATAAATCTAACACAGAAGATTATTAAAGGTTGTTCTAGAAGCATGCATAATTTTTTGATCTTAGCAACCAAAGGGCTCATGTTTACCCTATATTCCTGAAAAGAAATATTCTGGATCTTCAAATATTTTTTTGTCCAAAAAATGAATATCCAAACCATTTCATTTGGTAAAACACTTAAATTAGTATAATAGACAAATTAAATGGCTAATTATTATTTTTTTATATTTTCTCTGATCTTATTTCTTCAATATCTTTCTTGCATTTATATATAAGAAAAAATATTTTAACCATTTAAGACAAAAAACAAAAACAAAAATGCTTAAGTGAGGTGTTCTTAACATTATGTGGAACTTAATGGTTAATAGCTAGACTAGCATATAAACATAATTGAGAGGTCAGAATAAAATCAATCCAGACACTTCAAAAACAAATCTACAGGATAATGTTAGGTCATTGATCCTTTATTAAAGCAGACAGTACAGAGATAAAGATTGGGCTTATGATTTTACTGGTTTGGGGAATTCTCAAGTAGAAAAATTCTTTCAGTATAGTAGGATACCTTCTCTTGCCTGAGGCACTGATAGATTAATTTATTGGTGCAGGGATAAATAGGTAGAACTTGTCAGAAGTTGGAGTTATGGTCAGGTCTCTGGAGGTTAACTTATACAGTTTTCAATTGTTTCTTGAAGAGTGAGGGTAGTAATTTAAAATGAAATCTGGGCTTCTCAATATGCCTAAGAAGTCCACATTAAAATTACTTTAAATCAGATCTCATTTCCTTTCCATAATTTTATTTATGTTTTAACAGAGCTGCTTTTTAAGAGAAAAAAATCCATCTAAGTACTTATATTTGTATAAAGGATGACATTTCCTCATCTGGGAGTGTAGTCAAGATGGCAGAGTAATCCTCAGCAGCTCTGTGCCACCATGAAGATACTCCCCAATCCAAATTAAAATATCACCACAAAATGAATACAGTTGTGAAAGAACCATCACGGAGACAGTGAAAGAACTTTTAAGAAAAAAAATGTAGACAAAAAATATCTGGGGCACTGGAGGGCAGACCTACCAAGAAGCTGTAGCAAGGAACAAAGAGCAAACCAAGAGCGAGCTTCACACCCCCACCCCTTATCTGCTGTCCAAGTTTTGGGAACCTATGCCGTAGCCAACATTGAAACCCTGAGACCATGCCTGAGGAAACATGGGTAAAAGTCAACCTATATCCCTTGAAATTTCAAACCTATGGAGAAGTCCAGAACCCCAGCAAGGGAATTCTAGTCTGGGCTTGGGACAAGAAATTAATTAACACTTGGGGTGGATGATCAGTACTAAGTATTAATATTTTTGCCTAAAGCTCAGAGAATAGCTCCAAGATAGGGCAATCAAAGGTGTCACTGATTGCATCAAGTATACAGTGAGACCAAAAACTTGAGACTTGGACTGGAGCTAGAATTTGGTCAGTCCCTGATTTGATAAAGATCAGAGTGAAATGAAAATCTTACACCTAAGCCTGAAGCAAGTCTCTAAGCTATCAGCATCACAAGGGCCAATTTAATCAGCAGGGGGAGGGGACTCTCAGAGCTCTCAACCCTTAAACCACCACATCATTTCCCAAAAGACTACCTATAATTAGATAGGGGAAATGAGAAAACAACAAAAAAAGCACCTAACTATAATATTTTTATAAAGACAAAGAGCTTCGAGGTACAGAAGAGAAAAGTAGAAGTAAAGGAAATACACCCAAAGTTCAAAAGAAAAATATGGATTGGACCCAGATTCTAGAAGAATTAAAAAAAATTTTCAAAAACCAATTAAGAGAAATAGAGGAAAAATAGGAAAGAGAAAGGAAAGTGATACAAGGAGAAATGAAAGTGATACAAGGAAAAAGGTCATTGATGAAAGAAGTGAAAATAATGCAAGAAGAAATGGGTCAATTGAAAAAGGAGAACCAAAAACTGAACCTGACAGAAGAAAATCAGGCCTTGCTGACCATCTAGAAACTAATGATTTCATGAGAAATCAAGAAATAATAAATCAGAATTAAAGCAATGAAAAAATAGATGAAAACATGAAATATCTCACTGAAAAATTAACTAATATAGAAAGCAGACCTGAGAGAGACAATTTGAGAATTATTGGACTACCTGAAAACCATGATCAAGAAAAAAATCTTGGATATCATATTACAAGAAATTATCAAAGAATACTGTCCAGAGATCCTTGAACAAGAAAAAAAAGTGAAATTGAAATAATTCACAGATCATCTCCAGAAAGAAATCCTCAAATGACAATTTCCAGGAATATAATAGCTAATTTCAATAACCACTAAGCCAAGGAGAAAATACTTCATACAACCAGAAATATACCATTCAAATAGCATGGAGCCACAATCAGGATCAGAGGATTCTACATTAAAGGATCTAAAGGCATGGACTATAATATTCAGGAAGGTAAAAGATTTGGGTTTACAATTCAGAGGCACCTACCCAGAAAAACTGAGTATATTCATTTAGGGAGGAAAATGGACATCCAATAAGATAGAAGATTTCCAAGCATTCCTGAGGAATAAGCTAGACCTAAACAAAAAATTGGAAGTCCAGATAGAAGACACAAGAGAAGTCCATAAAGGTAAATTAGAAAGAGAAAATTTAAGGGACTCATTAAATTAAAAATATTTATATGTCTACCTGAAAAGAGGATTTTTGTAGTATAGTAGAAAATATATAAATAATTTACTCAGAAAGAGGGTGGAGAAATAGGCTGATTATGATGATATGATACATAGGTAAATGTGATGATATGGAATGATTTGAATGTATGCTATGATATGTGTGCATATGAATAGTGTGTAAAGTCAATTAAGGGCTTAGAGGGTTGCACTAATAGAAAAGGGAAGGGAGAAATAGAATGGGGTAAATTATATAAGAGGTGTGAAAAATCATTATAGAGAGGGGAAGATAAGTGTGGTGATGGGCAATGCTTAAACTTTACTCTCATCTTAAGGGGCTCAGAGAGTATAAAACAAGTATATTCAGTGGGCTATAGAATTCTATCTTACCCCACAGAGAAGTAGAAGGGGAATAAGACACATGAAGAGAGAGGTAATTGGAGGGAGGGGAAAGTGGGAGTATGTGTATTGGTTAGCTGTCCAAGAGGGATGTTAGATATTACAACCCACCTAGGAACTCCTCAGGGCCAAGTAAGTACCAAACCCTTGGATGACTGAAACAAAGTTTATTTTAATAAAAGGAGTAAGGGGAAATTATAGGCATGACCCTAATACTCTTTAAACTACCTCCACCTAGCTCCTAAGTCGCCTGCTTAAGAGGAGCCTTCTGTTTCTTCTCTGGGCCCTGCCTACAGCAACCTGTCCTACCTAAAACCCTTTCCCCAAGCTATCTGACTGATTCTAATCTTCCCACCAGTAATTAATAAAGAAAGGAGAAAAACCCCAAGTTTGGCTGCTATACTAAGTAACCAAAGTTATAGATGGAAAGCTTTGGATTACCTTAGTCAATAGGAATTCTGGCAGTTGGACCATGGGCAGATGATCTTTGGACTCAGGGAAAATTGGTGTTGTTCAAATAAATCCTCTGCCTGGATGCCAAATATTTCTCCACGAAATCCTGACATTCCAGGGATAATCTCTTTGATCAAAAACCCTCCTTTAGCTTCCACTTCCAGCTCAGAAGAAATACAAGAAGGAAGTGAAGTTCAGTTATTTTCGGTTTTAGACTCTCACAATCCCTTTCTTACCCAGAATCCTTTCCCAAGGCTTTCTCAAATTCCCTTCTTTCAACTAACCCTAGAATACCAGACCATCCTTAATTTATTCCTACAGTTGACAAAAGCAAAACACTGGTGAGGAGGAACAGAGAAAAAGGGAATAGAGTAGAATTTAGAGAGGATAATACTATGAAGTGTAATACACAGTTAGTAATTAGAACACTGAATATGAATGGGATGAACTCACCCATTAAAGAGAAGCAAATAGCAAAGTGTATTAAAAACCAGAATCCTACTATATTGTGTTTACAAGAAACACATTTGAGGCAGGACGACAAACATAGATTCAATATAAAAGTCTGGAGTAGAATTTATTATACATCATCTAATGTAAAAAAAGCAAAAGTAGCAATAATGAAACCAGAGGACCAATGTCCAATAGCAAACCTGATATTCAATAACAAGACTCAAGAGAAGAATAAATAGCCAAATATGGGTAAGAAATCATAAGAGATTTAATAATGTTAAAATGTTTTGATTCCTATATGGAAAAAATGACATATAGGACATTTCATCATGAGGGCAGTTAAAAGTAGTCTACTTAGACAGGGGACATGAATATGAGTCTATTATGTTGAGATGATATAAAAAAAGAATTGATCTATATGAAAGGTAGTTTGGGAAAAGGGGAAAGGGGAGTAAAATGAGGGAAATTCTCACCCAAAAAGAGGTACATGAAGATTTTTCTTAATAAAGAGGGAAAGGGAGATAGTAATGAACAGTGCTTGAGAATTAATTCTCATGTGATCTGATTCAAGAAGAGAAAATAACATATAAACAACTGAGTAAGGAATTTAATCTTACCTAAAAGGGAAGTAGTTTGGAAAAGGGCAAAGAGAAAGGGAGTGGGGTGATAAGAGGGAGGGTATATTAGGAGTGGCAGTAGTCATCAGCTAAACAGACTTTTGAGGAAGGGACAGAGTAAAAAAAATAAATAGAAAACAATTGGATGAAAGGAAATTTATAACAATTTTAACTGAGACTGATTATTGGATTAATAAACTACAAAATTGATATGTATAGCAGAATGTATTAGATACTAGAATCCAACAATATGTTGTTTATAAAAAATATACTTGAAATAGGTAAACAGATTTTAAAAAAGAGAAAACATAACAGAATCTGTTATGCTTCAACTGAACTAAAAAAATGATAACAAAGATAAATATGGTTTCAGATAAAGTAAAAGCAAAATCAGACTTCATGTTTAGAGAAACTACCTTTTGTTTAAAGGTGCTATAGACAATAAATTAATACTGAAAAAATAATACATCAAATGGCATAGCAACCAAATTTTTGAACAAAAAGTTAAATAAGTTACAGGATGAAATAGGCAACAAAACAATAGTAGTGTAGAATCTCAATTTATTTCTCTCAGACCTAGACAAATATAAACATAAATTTAAAAAATGAAGAAGTAAAGGAGACAGATAGTTTTTTTTTTTTATTTTTTTAGAAAGGTATATAATATTAACCTATGTATTGAATGGGAATAGAAAGAAGTATACCCATTTCTTAGCTTTGCATTATATTTCCTCAGAAACTGGGCATATATTATGGAAGAAAAACTTTATAACAAATGCTGGAAATAAAAAATATTTTCATACCATGATGCAATAAAAATAGTATTCAATAAGGGGGTTTTGTGGCATAAATTAAAATTTAACTAGAAAATATAATAGAATTCTCAAGAATGAATTGCTCAAAGAATAAATCATAGAAACATTCAATATTTTGATTAAAGGCAATGACAATGAGACAGTAAGCCCAAATTTGTAGAATTCTGACAAAGATGTACTGGAAAAGGCACATCGATGAAGTGAGAATTGATGCAACTTAAAAAAATAATAAATTACAAATCCCCAATGTAAACACCAAATAGAAATTCTAAAAATCAAATTAATCATAAAATTAAAAGTAGAAAAAATAAATTGTTATAGGGATTTTTAAAAGGAACATTAAATATATGAAATATTGTCTAATTTGTTTTTATAAAAAGGAAGAAAATTAAATTAGCAGTTTCAAAAAAGAAGGAGAAGCATGCACAGAAAATGATGATGAAATTTTAAAACAAATAGTTAGAGCTACTTTGCATACCTTTATGCCAATAAGATGGAAAATCAAAATGAAATCAATATTTAAAATACATATTAATTGGTCAGATAAACTGAAGAAATGGGATACTTAAATAACCTTATTTTAGAATAAGGAATTCCACAGGTTCTAAGTGAGCTCCTTAACACACACACACACACACACACACACACACACACACACACACAACCAGATGGATTTACAAGTGAATTCTAACAAACACTTAAAGAACAGTTAATTGTAATGCTACAGAAACTGAATACAGAATTTTACCAAACTATTTCTATGACTTGAGTGTGTTTTTAATCTGTAAAAGGAGTAAAAATATATACAGAATACTATTGAACATTTTTCCTAATAAAAACTCATGTAAAATTTTAAATTAAATTAGTAAGGAGATTACAATATATCACAAAAATTATTCACTGTGACAAGATAATTTTAGCAGAAATGTTATAAATATATTGTTTAATATTAGAATAATGATAAGCATATTTTATAATATCGATGATAAAACAAACAAAATTTTCATGATCATATCAATGGATGCACACAAAGCTTTTTACAAATTACAATAATCATTGTTTCTAGCAACAACTGAAAGCAAAGGAATAAATGCAGTTTTTCTCAAAATGATAAACAGTATTTATCTAAAAGTAAAAGCAAGCGTATCCAGAATGGGAATTAAATAAGATCCTTCCAATATCAACTGGGGTAAAATGAGGATGTCCATTATCACCATTCAGTATTCTACTCTAGGTGTTACTCATGGAAAGAAAGAAAACAATGAAATTGAAGAAATAATCACAAGTTATGAGGAAATGAACCTCCATCTTTTGCAGATGAAATGATGATGTAAGTAGAGAATTCTGGAGAATTAATTAAAATAAACAATGTTGTAAGATACAAAATAAACCCACATAAATTATAAGCATTTATATTTATCACAAAAACATTTAAAAAATAGTAGAAAGAAATATAAAGGGAAATTCCATTTAAAATAAACTGCATACATCATAAAAAACTCAATATATTATTTGCCAATGAATACAGGAGCATTATGCTATAAATGTCATTAATTACAAAACTCTTCATACAAATAAAGACAAATTAAAACAAGTAGCTCAATACCCACTGCCTACAAACAAGTACATGTCTCCCCTATCTTGAAAAAATCTTCACTTGGCTCTTTCATTCCTCCTATATTTCCATATCTCTTCTGCCATTTGTAGCTAAATTAAAAAAAAAAATTAGTTGACTTCAAATCTCATATCTACACCTGTCCTTGAGGTATTTTAAATGGGATGTCAATTAGAATATTTAAACATGAGGTGTCCAATGTACTCATTAGACATACCCCTAAACTATTTCATTTCTACTCTTTCTGAATGCTAGTTATTTTATCAGAGGGAAAATCCAGTTGGCATCAATAAAAAACCCTTTCATTTGATATCTTAAGCTTCCAAAAATTAATTAATTTCATGAGCCTTAAAAACACATTTTCCTTCAGATTTTTTATGAGTTATGAATCATGCCAAATTAAATGATTCATGTAAATGAGGTGCTTGGGCTTCTACTAGCCTCAAAGGGCATGGCCTGGCTATTGGGAAATTCAAGATAGTCTATTAATAAAGTTAAGAAATGTCTAAGATTCATATAAATCACTTCAGTTTATATACTCTCAAAAAGTAATATGTATAATTTGACTCAGGTGATAAAATATATTAAACACATACACATACAACCCATTTCTATCTGTCTGGCAGAGTAAGATTTTCCTCAATCAAATATTTATTAAGTTCATGTGGTTTTCCAGTCTCTATAATAAGTGCAGAGGACAAGCAAACAAAAACAACCCAACTGGTTTTGTTTTCAAGAAGCTCACATTCTATGGGGCTGAGAGTGATAACCTAGACTAAATTATGTATACACAAGATATTGTGTGGATACAGTTTGCTCCCCAGGACTCTCTTTCCCAGCATCCCATTTGCGTATTTACAATAATGTTCTAAGGTAGGGAAGATATAAGTTTTGTGTAGCTCCTCCCTCACTCTTTGCTCCTGGGAAGGCGACTGTGGTGGTTGGGTGAGGGCCAGGCGGGAGAATTTTACTCATGTGATTTGACTCAGGCTTGTACTTTTGTTCTTTTATTTCTTCTACTTCAAGTGATTATTAATAAACTTTATAAAATATAATACTTGGAGTTATAGGATATTAATTTAAATTTTACAATATGTAGAATTTAAATGGAAAGGAATCTTGAAGGTGAAATTTGGACTAAATCTTTAAGTAAACAAGGAAAGTTAGGAGTCAGAGATAAAAAATGGGTACATCCCTAGCATGTGTGAGTACAAATTCATGGAATAATTAGATAAAAAACAGTGAATATGGCAATGAAGGTGGGTTGTGGATTTTGTGAACAGAACTGAAGTATAAGAGTGGAAAGGCATTAAGGGTCCAGGTTTAAAATGCTTGAAATTCCAGAAAATTTTTATAATTGATTCTAAAGAATTTAAGGAGCCACTAGAATTTAATGAGTAGCATCTTTGTGACAATCAAACCTGTACTTTAGGAATTGGCTGTTGAGTGGAGAATAGAGTAGTCAGTGATCACTTATTAAATGGCTAGTATGTGCCTAGCTCAATGCTAAGACAATCCTTGTGGTTAAGGAGTTCACAGTGTAATAGGGGGAAATTGTATACAAATAATTATATCTGTAAGATACATACTGGACAAATGGGAGATAATCAACAGAGGGGAGACATGTAAGAATTAAGGGAGATGAGGAAAATCTTCCTATAAAGATAATATTTTAATTGGGACATGAAGCAAGTCAAGAAAGCAATGGCATAGGAGAGAATGGAAACAATTCAAGGCATCAAGACTTTTGGTGAAAATGCTCCGAGTTATGAGATCAAGTGGATTGTGCAAGAAAAAGCAAGGAAGCTGGTATCATTAGTTCACAAAATACTTTGAGAGGATTAAAGTATAAGAAGCCTAAAAAGGTCAGGTAATAAAGGTCTTTGAATGCAAGATGAAGGCAACAGGGTACCAATACAGTTTATGGAGTATGAAAGTGGCATTGTTAACTGTATAAGCAAAAATTTTGTATCTTTTGGACTTCATCTCCCAGAATCCTTTCCTCCTCCCCAAATTCCCTTTTCCTTTTTGTGTAGGTGTGTCCTTAAGTTGTTTGTATATAGTTGAGGTGGCTCCTCTCTCTCCTTCTCTTTTTCAACCTGGGAGGCATGTGAGCTCTCTTGGTTTCTTTGGCCTTTTACTTTTCCTTTGCTTCAAGTTAAATATTAACAAATATTATTAAATAAAATACTTGGAGAGTATTGAATATTTATTTTTAAAATTTACATAATATTTTGCTTTTGGAAGATGTTTGGCAGCTGAATGAGGG
Organism: Monodelphis domestica; assembly: GCF_027887165.1. Lineage (NCBI taxonomy): Eukaryota > Metazoa > Chordata > Mammalia > Didelphimorphia > Didelphidae > Monodelphis > Monodelphis domestica. The sequence goes on from NC_077232.1 coordinate 199,810,982, forward strand.
AAAATGTGGCAGAGAGACCAACCAGTAGATGATAGTCTGTGGCAAGATGGTGAGAGTATCAGAGGAGAAAAGGTGGCATATAAAGAACTATTGTGAAGGTAATATAGAGGGAAGAGGAGAGACACATTAGGAAGGCAAAGCATGTAGACATGATTTGAACTTAAACTAGTAGAGAAGTTGGGTAAAAAGAGAGAAAGAGATCTATTATATTATGAGAGATAGTATTTAAGTGTTTTTAAAAAACACTTTGCCTTCCATCTTAGAATCAAAACCATTTATTGGTTTCAAGGCAGTAAAGCAGCAAGGGTCAGCCAAGTGGAATTAAGTGATTTGCACAGGGTCATAGAGTTAGGAAATATCTGAGGTCGGGTATGAATCCAGGACCTCTCATCTCTAGACCTGACTCTCAATCCCTTGGGCCACCCAGCTGCTCCCCCTTCCATTTAAATACTTGGAACAGACTGAAAAGGGGGGTTAAGTGAGAGTTAAGAGCCAAGGATGTTGTTAAGATAGTTTTTATTCATTTCTACTTTTTATATTTAATAGGAAAAGGAGTAATATTTTTTTTTTTCAGAAGGAGAACCCCTCTGCAGTTAGAGGCATTTTGAAAAAGGCTTTTTGTCTTCGGGACTCCTGGGGAGAGGTTGTGTGTGACTTGCTCTCTCTAGTTGGAAACAGAGAAATAGAATTAAGGCCTAAATAACCTTATATATTATTAATAGCTTGGGTAGACAGGTAGAGAGATAGTGGTTATATTATCAGAGAGAATAGGAGTGTAGGTGAGGACTTTGGCCTAGCAGAAGATATTGCCCTCTGAGGCAGATAGATGTAGGGTTTTCCAGAAAAATTTAGTTAGGATTGGGATCTTGGGTATAGTTATAATCTATTATACAATCACTTTCACTTTACTCTTTCCTATTTCCTATCTGTATTTCCTAATAATAAACTAATTGTTTTGCATTTAATAAACTACACACTGTCTTTTGATCAAACTCCTGGACCCCTCCCCAATTTAAACCTTCACCATGTCATAACTGGGAGGATAGTGATAGCTTTTTTTTAACATTATTTTATTTGGTCATTTTCACACATTATTCATTGGAAACAAAGATAATTTTCTTTTCCTCCCCACCTCCCACCACCCCTCCCATAGCTGACACACAATTCCACTAGGCATGACATGTGTCCTTGATTCAAACCCATTTTCATGTTGTTGGTATTTGCATTAGGGTTTTCACTTAGAGTCTCTCCTCATTCATGTCCCTTCCACCTCTGTAGTAAAACAGTTGCTTTTCTTCGGTGTTTTTATTCCCCCAATTTGCCCTCTGCTTGTGGCTAGTGTTTTTTCTTCTAGATTCCTGCAGAATGTTCAGGGATGTTGTATTGACACTAATGGAGAAATCCATTACCTTCTATTGTACCACAGTGTGTCAGTCTCTGTGTACAATGTTTTCCTGGTTCTGCTCCTTTTGCTCTGCATCACTTCCTGGAAGTTGTTCCAGTCTCCATGGAATTTCTCCACTTTATTATTCCTTTTAGCACAATAGTATTCCATCACCAACAGATACCACAATTTGTTCATCCATTCCTCAATTGAAGGGCATCCCCTCATTTTCCAATTTTTGGCCACCACAAAGAGTGCAGCTATGAATATTCTTGTACAAGTCTTTATCCTTATTCTCTCTTTGGGGTACAAACCCAGTAGTGCTATGGCTGGATCAAAGGGCAGACAGCCTTTTATCTCCCTTTGGGCACAATTTTAAATGGCCCTCCAGAATGGTTGGATCAATTCACAACTCCACCAGCAATAAATTAGTGTCCCGACTTCGCCACATCTCCTCCAGCATTCATTACTTTCCTTTGCTGTCATGTTAGCCAATCTGCTAGGTGTGAGGTGATACCTCAGAGTTGCTTTGATTTGCATCTCTCTGATTATAAGAGATGTAGAACACTTTTTCATGTGATTATTAATAGTTTCGATTTTCTTGGTTGAAAACTGCCTGTTCATGTCCCTTGCCCATTTATCAATTGGAGAAAGGTTTGATTTTTTGTACAATTGATTTAGTTCTTTATAGATTTGAGTAATTATACTTTTGTAAGAGGTTTTTGTTATGAAGATTGTTTCCCAATTTGTTGCTTCCCTTCTCATTTTGGTTACATTAGTTTTGTTTGTACAAAACTTTTTAGTTTGATGTAATCAAAATTGTTTATTTTACATTTTGTGAATCTTTCTATGTCTTGCTTGGTTTTAGTCTTTCCCTTCCCACAGGTCTGACATGTATACTATTCAGTGTTCACCTAATTTGCTTATAGTTTCCTGCTTTATGTTCATGTCATTCACCCATTCTGAGTTTATCTTGGTGTAGGGAGTGAGGTGTTGGTCCAAGCCTAATCTCTCCCACACTGTCTTCCAGTTTCCCCAGCAGTTTTTTGTGAAAGAGTGGGTTTTTGTTCCAGAAGCTGAGGTCTTTGGGTTTGTCACATACTGTCTTGCTGAGGTCACTTACCCCAAGTCTATTCCACTGATCCTCCTTTCTATCTCTTAGCCAGTGCCAAATTGTTTTGATTACCACTGCTTTATAATAGAGTTTGAGATCTGAGACTGCAAGGTCACCTTCCTTTGTATTTTTTTTTTATTATTTCCCTGGATGTCCTTGATCCTTTATTCTTCCAAATGAACTTTGTTATGTTTTTTTTTTTCTAAATCAGTAAAAAACTTTATTGGAAGTTCAATGGGTATGGCACTCAATAGATAAATAAGTTTGGGTAGGATGGTCATTTTTATTATATTGGCTCATCCTACCCATGAGCAGTTGATGTTTTTTCAATTGCTCAGGTCTAGTTTTAGTTGTGAGGAGAGTGTTTTGTAGTTGTGTTCATATAGTTCCTGTGTTTGTCTTGGGAGATAGATTCCTAAGTATTTTACTTTGTCTAAGGTGATTCTGAATGGGATTTCTCTTTCTAATTCTTGCTGCTGAGCTGCGTTGGAAATATATAGAAATGCTGATGACTTATGCGGGTTTATTTTGTATCATGCAATTTTGCTAAAGTTGTTGATTTTTTTGACTAGCTTTTTGGTTGATTATCTTGGATTCTTTAAGTAAACCATTATATCATCAGCAAAGAGTGATAACTTGGTCTCCTCCTTGCCTATTTTAATGCCTTCGATTTCTTTTTCTTCTCTAATTGCTACTGCTAGTGTTTCTAGTACAATGTCAAATAATAGAGGTGATAATGGGCATCCTTGTTTCACTCCTGATCTTATTGGGAATGCATCTAGTTTGTCCCCATTTCAGATGATGTTAGCTGATGGTTTTAGATATATACTGTTTATTATTTTTAGGAACGACTCTTCTACTCCAATGCTTTCTAGTGTTTTTAATAGGAATGAGTGTTGTAAAGGCTTTTTCTGCATCTATTGAGATAATCATGTGATTTTTGTTAGTTTGCTTGTTGATATGGTCAATTATGTAGATGGTTTTCCTAATATTGAACCAGCCCTGCATTCCTGGTATAAATCCTACTTGATCATAGTGAATGACCCTCCTGACCATTTGATGGAGTCTTTTTGCTAGTATCCTATTTAGGATTTTTGCATCTATATTCATTAGGGAGATTGGTCTATAGTTTTCTTTCTCCATTTTTGACCTGCCTGGCTTTGGAATCACTACCATGTTTATGTCATGAAAGGAATTTGGTAGAACTCATTCTTTACTTATTATGTCAAATACTTCATATAGTTTTGGGATTAGCTGTTCTTTGAATGTTTGATAGAATTCACTTGTTAATCCATTAGGCCCTGGGGATTTTTTCTTAGGGAGTTCTTTGATGGCCTGTTGGATTTCTTTTTCTGATATGGGATTATTTAAGAATTCTATTTCTTCTTCGGTTAGTCTAGGCAATTTATATTTTTTGTAAATATTCATCCATATCTCCTAGATTGGTATATTTATTGCCATATAATTGGGCAAAGTAGTTTTTAATGATTGCTTTAATTTCCTCTTCTTTGGGTGTGAGTTCCCCCTTTTCATCTTTGATGCTGTTAATTTGCTTTTCTTCTTTCCTTTTTAAAATTAGACAGACTAGTACTTTGTCTATTTTATTTGTTTTCTCAAAGTACCAGCATCTCGTCTTATTTATTAGTTCTATAGTTCTATTATTTTTGATTTTATTAATTTCTCCCTTAGTTTTTAGGATCTCTAGTTTGGTTTTCTTCTGGGGGTTTTTAATTTGTTCGCTTTCAAGTTTTTTGATTTGTATTTCTAATTCATTGATCTCTGCCCTCCCTAATTTGTTAATATATGCTCTCAAGGATATGAATTTTCCTCTGAGTACTGCTTTGGCTGCATCCATTAAGTTTGGAAAGGATGTCTCGCCATTGTCATTTTGCTCAATGAAATTATTAATTATTTCTATGATTTCTTCTCTAACCGATTTTGGAGTATCATATTATATAATTTCCAATTAATTTTTGATTTGGCTCTCCATGTACCCTTACTGATCATTATTTTTATTGCCTTATGATCTGAAAAGGTTGCATTTATTATTTCTGCTTTTCTGCATTTGAGTGCTATGTTTCTGTGACCTAGTGTATGGTCAATCTTTGTGAATTTACCATGTGGTGCTGAGAAGAAGGTTTATTCCTTTTTGTCCCTATTTATTTTTCTCCATATGTCTATTAACTCTAATTTTTCTAAGATTTCATTCACTTCTTTTATCTCTTTCTTATTTATTTTTTTATTTGATTTATCTAAATTTGATAGTGGTTGGTTCAGATCTCCCACTAAAATGGTTTTACTGTCTATTTCCTCCTTCAATTCTCCTAGTTTCTCTGTTAGAAATTTGTGTACTATACCATTTGGTGCATACATGTTGATTAGTGATATTTCCTCATTGTCTATAGTCCCTTTTAACAAAATATATTTACCTTCCCCGAGCCTTTTAATCAGGTCTATTTGTGTTTTGGCTTTGTCAGATATCATGATTGCAACTCCTGCCTTCTTTCTATCAGTTGAGGCCCAGAATGTCTTACTCCATCCTTTAATTCTGACCTTGTGAGTATCTACCCACCTCATGTGTGTTTCTTGAAGACAACATATGGTAGGGTTTTGGATTCTAATCCATTATGTTATTCATCTACGTTTTATGGGTGAATTCATCCCATTCATATTCAAAGTTATGCTAATCACTTGTGGATTTCCTGGCATTTTGATATCCTCCCCGAATTCTGACCTTTCTTCTTTAGCTATAGCCTTTTAAACCAGTGATTTACTTTAAATTTGTCCCCCTAGTCCCACCCTTGATATGCTTACCTTTCTGGCCCCTCCCTGTTTGTTCCCTTCCCCTCCCCTCTCTCCTTCCCTCACTTTTTGGGTTCCCTTCCCACCTCCCCCCTTGGTTTTTTCTTCTCCCTTACCCTGTTGGATAAGACAGAATTCAAGATCCCAGTTCATCTGGATGCTCTTCCCTCTCAGAGTTCATTTCACTGAGAGTAAGGTTTAAGTAAAAACTCTCTTCCTCTCCTTCTTATACAATTCTTCCCCTCCCCTTCCCATGTGTATCTTTGTGTGACAAAGATTATTCCATTTAGTTTTTTTTTCTATTTCTTGGAGTATATCTTAGTACTATCGATGATTCCACTCCCCTCTCTTTTTCTTCCCCCCCCCTTCTCCATGTCATCTTGATGCCCCAAACTTTCGCTATGTATGATTCTTCTTACTACTCTAATGATGTATACAATTTTTGAGAGTTACACATTACATGTTCCCCACATATTAATATATATATATATATAATTTGATATAAATGTAGTCCTTATAGAAGAGAGTTTGAATAAAAGAAAAAGATAACATTTCTCTTTTTTTCCCTTTCCTTCATATTTACCTTTTCATGTTTCTCTTGCTCTTTGTGTTTGGATGTCAAACTTTCCACAGAGCTCTGGTCTTTTCTTTATGAATACTTGGAAATCTTGTATTTTGTTGAATGCCCATAATTTCCCCTGTAAGTATATAGTCAGTTTTGATGGATAATTAATTCTTGGTTGAAGACTGAGCTCTCTTGCCTTTCTAAATATCATGTTCCAGGCCTTACAGTCATTCAGAGTGGAAATTGCTAGGTCCTATGTGACCCTGATTGGTATTCTTTTATATCTAAATTGTCTTTTTCTTGCTCCTTGTAAGATTTTTTCTTTTGCTTGGAAGCTTTGGAATTTAGCAATTACATTCCTGGGAGTTGTCTTTTGGGGATTTAGTGAAGAGGGTGTTCTGTGAACTCTGTCAGTGGCTGTATTGCCCCCTTGTTCTAGAATCTCCAGGCAGTTTTCTTTGATGATATCTTGTATTATAATGTCAATATTACTGTTTATTTCTGGCTTTTCTGGTAGGCCAATGATTCTCAGATTGTCTCTCCTTCCTCCGTTTTCCAGATCTGTCACCTTGTCAGTGAGATATTTTATGTGATCTTCTAATTCCTTAGTCTTTTGACTTTGCTTTATTAATTCTTGCTCTTTTGCAAGACCATTGTCTTCCAGTTGCCTGATTCTGACCTTTAAAGTCTGGTTTTCCTTTTCAGTTTGTTCTGACCTGTTTTTTGAGGCTTTGAGCTGTTTCTGCATTTGCATATTTTGGTCCCTCAGATTGCTGAGTTCCTTTAGCATTATTTCACATTTTTCCTGCCAGAAAGCTTCCATCTTTTTTGTTAATTTCCGATTTAAATTCTTCCATAGCTTGTGGAGAATTTCCATTTCTTTTGGAAGGTTTTGGAACATTTGTTTGTGTTTCCTCTTCTATTTCCTCTGTATTTTATATTTTTGCTCCATAAAATGTGTCCAAAGTCCCCCTTCTTCTTACTTTTCTTGTTGTTTGTAGGCTATTGCTCCTGTGCACTGTTTGCCATCTTTATGGTTTTTTTCTCCCCTTTCTAGTCAGAAATCTGAGTGAGGAGGGCTGGCTCTCAGTGTAAGGTTTTAATGCTCAAGGCTTTAGGCTCAGGCAAATTCTCCATTCTCTGCAGCTGCGCTGTCTTCCCGGGGAAGCCCAGGGTGTGCCCTCCCCTGCCTGCTGGTGTTTTGGGTGTTACTGCTCTCAGTTGTGGGTCTTTGGTGTGTTTAGTTAACTCCCAAGACCTGTGGGTGCCACTTGCTTGCTTCAGGGGATCTCTTCAAGCACTCGTTGATTATAGCATGCTAATTCTGGGTGCCCGCAATCTGAGTTCCTCTTGCCCGCCTTCTGGGATTTTGGGTTTTACAACTCACAGGAGGGGGTCCTTGGTGTTCTTACTCAGGTCCTCACCTGGGGCTGTCCATTATTCAGTTCTGGGGTGCCCCTCCCTCACTTGTTGATTCTGGCCAGTGTAGACTTAAACTGTGGCTCTCATTGGCATGGTGCGTGGGGGGAGGGTGGGTCAGCTTTTCATTCCCTTATATTTTTGAAATGCCGGAGTCCCTCCTAACTTCTGTGCTGCACCTTAGTGTGGGGTCTCTCTGTTCTCATGAGGATGGGTTTTTTTGTTTTTTTGGGGGGGGTCTTTTGAGGTTGTCTGTGTCGTTGGGTCTGAGGAGAAGAAGCCAGCCTTGTCTACTCTACAGCCATGCTTACCTGGAATTTTTGATAGTGATATCTTTTACAGTAATTTTGGAATTTAAAATTAGGGAGGCTGTTTACGAGGATAGACAAATGAGGTCTGGTTTAAACATGTTTAATTTGAGAAGATAATGAGACATGAAATTTAAAGATGATCAACAAGCAGGTGTTAATATAAGAATGGAACTCAGTAGAGAGGTTATAGCTGGGTATACAGATCTAGGAACCAGATACATAAATTAAGTTTTCTTAAATTGAAGCAACTGATGAGATCATCCAGTGAGACAGTCTAGAGAAAAGGGAGTTTAGGAAAGATATCTCAGATTTGTGTGTGTGTGTGTGTGTGTATGTGTCTGTTGAGAGAGAAAAAGAGAGAGAGAGAGAGAGAAGAGAGAGAGAGAGAGAGAGAGAGAGAGAGAGAGAGAGAGAGAGAGAGAGAGAGAGAGAGAGAGAGAGAATCTTCTACAAGATGATAATCAACCATACCAAATATTTGAGGGTAGTCAAGAAAGATAATTGAGAAAGTGGTAGTAGAATAATTAATGAAGATATCAGAGGTCAGATTTGAAAGCATAAGCTATAGGAGAGCAATTGGAGACAACATCTCAAAGAATTCAGTCTTGAAATACAGGCTAGTTTGTGAGGAAGTAAGATTAAGCAAAGAATTTTTTTTTAAATGGGGAAAACAAGAGCATTAAGCTCAAAAGAGGTAAATGTGAAGTGAGTACATTGTAGCATGCTTTCTTTGCCTCTACTGTAGGACATATTTTCAATTTACACTTTCCCCTTCCTCCCTGACTTCCAGGGAGAGAAGATTCTCCTCTCTTCCTCCTTTCCAGAAAGATCAACATCTTTTTCATCCTACCTCCATAAGCAGTGATACCACTGCAGTATGCACAACCTCCCACATCCTTTCCTCTATTCATAGCAAATAATAATCCTGCTGTTACATTCTACAATGAGAAGAATATTGAAGACCTGCTTTGCATTTCTTTCTGAGCTGCTCAAGGTCACTCTGGTTTTGTCAAAATAGAATTTGATTCGAGATCTTTGTATTCTAAAGCTAATGCTCTTTATCATTGCAACTCTGCCTTTCCAGTTGGGATTTTTATTTCATGTAGTAGTTTCTTAGCTAGGGTTGCCCTTTATATCCTGGCATCATGGAGCAGGGCTACTCTATTTCCTTTAAGGGTCCATAAGGTGCTTTAAGGTCCATAAATCACGCTGCTACCATATTAATCTTCCTGAAGAATAGCTTTGATAATAGAATCTTCTATGTGAAATAGCAGTTCTCCATGTCTTACCCAATATTCTTTCATATTCAAGGACTTTATAATCTGGGTGAAACATTTGTTTTCAGTCTTTTCTCCTACTCCTTTATAAACTCAGTGATCTCACCAAGGTGGATTACTCGTCATTCTTTGAACATTGTGAATTTTAAAAGTCTCCATCTTGGTCTAGCACCCAAAAATTGTGCACACCCACACTACACGGGCATGCGCTAGTCAATGACAAATCAGAAATAACTAACTGCCCACCTGGGCTGTCCTAAGCCAAGCTAGAGCCAACCATTGGCATTTGTGAGACACAGGAAGTGAGGTAGGGAACAGCCTCTGGAATTCGCGCACTTCCTGTGGGGGAGAGCTAGAGGGAGTTGGTGTTAGGAGCTTGGAGAGGGAGGACGCCCGCAGACAGCTTTCCTTCAGATCGCTCACGAGAGTTAAGGACTGATTCTTTCCACCTGGGCTTTGGGCCTAAAACTCCCCCTGCCTTGGTCAGAGGTTGAGTAGCCTCTTTCCCTTTTCTCTTCTCTCCTTCTCTCCCCTACCTTTTCCCTACTCCCAGTGTGATTAAACCTCCATAAACCTCATTCTGACTTGAGTGTTTCATTTTAGGAATTTCATAAGTAAATTCCTTGGCGGCCATTGTTAAATATTATATAAATCTTGTAGCCACATTTGTAACCATTACTTTATTATAACCTTCTCCCAGAAGCCTTAAATTTCCCCATTACAGTTTTTGGCTAACCACTACGGGAAAAAGAACCTTATCAGTCTTCTGATCTCCTTACTATCACCTGGGAGAAATCCCACCCCGGCTACCCCCTCTGGCTCTTGGCCCTGCCTTAGTGCTTGGAAGGTTTCTAGAACCTCAATAAATTTCCTGAATTTTCTTGCCTTTTCAACCCACTTATTACTCACTCCGTCAGTCCTTTTATCAAATACCTTGGCTTAAAGACACAGCTGCCAGAACAGGTGAGTATAAAATACTTTTTTTTCTCTTTTCCCTTTACCCCTTAAGTTAAATTGGGGTCAACAGGATTTTTTTTCTTCTCTCTTTTTTTTTTTGTCTCTCATTTCCGTCTCCTTTTACTTTAAGGAGGTGGCTCAGTAGATTATAAGGCAGGCCAGACTTAGCTAATCAACTGATCAACAACGAGGAACCTCAGGAGAGGAAGCTCTTAGGAGCTCCTAGCCCGCAAAAATCAGCTGAATACAGCTAGGGAGCTAACTTAAAAACCATTTTTTTTTCTGTTTCCTGGCCTTTCTAGTCTTAAAAATTTAAGTGGGCTTTGCTGAAGGAAGATAGCACATGATCCTAGCAGTTTTAGCCTGAGGTCTAAAGAAGATTGCTGAGACCCACCCATATACAATTTACAATACAATAGGCCCTTAGCTTGTATAGGGGTTGTAGACTAGGGAGCCACCTACTGTAAAAAAAAAAAAAGCCTGTGGAAAGTTTGTTGCTTTGCCCTGCTCCCCACGTGTTTTGTGAAATTACAAAATATACATATAAAAATGAGTACTATATCCTTTGACAATTATAAGGCAGCTGAAGAAGTAGGGGCATTGAGGAATGAAGGATACCTCCAAATTTTTATATTAATAGGTACTGTCATTTTTGTACTCCTCAATACTATATTTAGAGATGAAAAAATAAAAAAAATTGAGGATAAAATAAAACAAAATGAGGAGAAAATAAAACAAAATGAGGAGAAAATAAAACAAAATGAAGAGGAAATAAAGCAAAATGAGGATAAAATAGAAAATATTGAGGATAAAATAGAAAATGTTGAGGATAAAATAGAAAAAATTGAGGATACAATAGAAAAAATTGAGGATAAAATAGGAAATATTGAGAATAAAATAGAAAAAATTGAGGATAAAATAGGAAATATTGAGAATAAAATAGGAAATATTGAGGATAAAATGGGAAATATGGAAGATAAAATAGGAAAAATTGAGGATAAAATGCAAGCCCAATTAGAAGATCTAAAAAGTTTCTTACAGGATCAATTGACAAACAACCACTCTACCAGAAATAGACCTGTTTCTGAACCTTTGAATACGGAAATTTCCTTCCCTGAAATAGAGATGGAAAACACCTTTCCTATAGCCAAGTTAACAGACTGCTTCTCTCGTGTAGTGCAAATCTTGTCTGAATTTAATCCCCAAAACCCTTCCCCGGCAATCCCAGATTCTCATGTTCCTTCTCCTACAGAAAACCAAATTCCAATGCAAGAGAGATCTTGTCCCCCTAGAAAAACCTGTCCTTGTCAAACTGACCCACAGGTGCAAAATCCAACTAGAGGCCTGTTTCCTCTAAGAGAAGTACCTGAAATAGGACGAAATGGGGATGTGGTGACTTTAAGACATAGGATACCGTTTACTCCCCAAGAAATAAATGAATTTACACGAAATATCCCCACATATGAACAAGATCCTTTTCTAGTAACAAAAAAGATGGGAGACATATTTTTTCAGTATAATCCGTCTTACAAGGACGTTGAGAGCTTACTACAGGCTTTTTTAAGTGAACGTGAAAAAAATAAAATAATTGCTCATGTCAACAAAACCCGGGGGCGTAATGCAGCACATTGGCCATCTCAGGATCCCGAATGGGACTATAACAATCCTGAGGATTATCTACAACTATACCGTTGTAGAGAGGCCATCCTCACGTCCATGAAGGAATGTGCGGACAGTACAGATAAGTGGATGGAACTGGAAAAATTAAGCAAAAGGAAAACGAAACACCCTCCAGATTTATGGACAGAATTATTGAGTTTGGGGACAGATACTTAGATTGGGACTTAACTAAAGAGAGTAGTTTAAGACAAGTTAGGAGAATCTTTGTAAACAATTCTTGCAAAGTAATTAAGAATTATTTTAAAACACAATGCCCAAGATGGTCAGATATGGACCTTGAAGAATTGCGAAAAACAGCTATATATGTTTTAAAGGGAAACGAAGAAAAGGAGAAAGAAAATGATGATGACATGGAGGAAATGAAGAAAAAAATGAGATATTTAATAGATAGGATAACTAAATTAGAAAGTGGGCAGGGTAATGAACCAACGACAATTGCCCCTCTCCAGAAATCCAATTATCAATCCATTACTTGCCACTTCTGTGAGAAGAAGGGCCACAAAATGATGGAATGTAGAATCTTTCTTAAGATGATTGGAAGAAATACACACTCTAATAATAGCTTTAGAAATAATAACTATAATGAATATAGAAATAAGAACTTTAGAAACCAGAATTATAGAAATAGGAATTGGGAAATCAATGACAATGCTCAAATTGAAGAAAATTTTAATGATAATACTCAACAATATATGAGAAATGGCGCTCGTCCAAAAATTACTCGAGGTACTAATGACTCTCAGAGAGGTGCCCTTCAGGGGGGTGCCCAAGGAATATCCCAAACACAATGATGGTGCCCGGGGGGGGCTAGGGCACAGGAATCAGAGGATACAACCTTTGATTTCCCGGACCCTGATGTCCTACTACCCGTTGTCCCTATCCACTGCCCTCCCCATACTAATGAACCCCATGTTACCTTAAAGGTGGGTAACACCTATTATGATTGTCTATTAGACACCGGAGCTTCCTGGTCTGTATTAAAGAGAAAACCTGATTTACAATGTTATTCTATTGGCTCAGAGAATGTAATGGGAGTATCAGGAATAACCCAAAGAGTTAAAAGACTTCCTCCTAGAATGGTGTCTGTAGGACCCCTAGAGGTACAACACTCCTTCCTTTTGATGCCCGACTCCCCTTTAAATTTGCTGGGGAGGGACCTTCTATGCAAACTCAGAGCCACAATAACCTGCTCCCCAGATGGCTCATTATCATTAGAAGTACCAGAGGAATCTTTAAAATTACTCCCTGTACTTCTCTCGGAAAACCAGGACGCAAAAGAGCCTTCCATTTTTGAAATACCTAAAGATATACCTGAGTCTCTTTGGGCCACATCTTCTTCTGATGTAGGATTACTTAAATCTGCTGTTCCTGTGCAGATAAAAACTAAATCTAGCCCACCTCCTTCTATCCCTCAGTATCCCCTCTCAAAGGAGGCAATTGAGGGTATTACACCAGTTATTAACTCATTAATAGAACAGGGAATAATAATCCCTTGCAAATCTGAATACAATACGCCCATCCTACCAATTAAAAAACCAAAAAAAGGGCCCGATGGCAAGCACATCTATAGATTTATACAGGATCTAAGGGCAGTAAATAATCACGTTATAAAGAGACACTCCGTAGTTTCTAACATACATACTATTATTTCATCTATTCCTAGCACAGCTACATACTTTACAGTAGTAGACTTGTGTTCAGCCTTTTTTTCCATACCAATACATGAAAACTCCAGACATATTTTTGCTTTCACCTGGAAGGGCTCACAATATACCTGGTGTCGGCTGCCACAGGGTTATGTCGAAAGTCCGAGCTTATTTGAGCAAATTTTGAGCCAAGACACAGACAATATAACATTTAAAAATAGCAAATTAATCAAATATGTAGATGATCTACTCTTGGCTTCAACAGATGCAAAAACATGTCAAGAAGATAGCAAACACCTTCTTTTGGAATTGCACAAAAGAGGTCATAAGATCTCGAAGGACAAAGTTCAGTGGTGTCTCCCCAAAGTAGAATATTTGGGGTTCATTCTGACAGCTGGTGCCCGCTCTATTTCTCCCAAGCGAATTGAGAATATTCAAAAATTGAGTGCTCCTACTACTAAAAAACAGTTAAGAGCAATTCTGGGAGCAACAGGGTTTTGCAGACAATGGATTCCTTGCTATGGGGAAATTACTAAACCTCTTATAGCACTAACAAGGGATGCAGTCCCTGAACCCCTCAAATTAGAGCCTGAACACCTGTCAGCTCTATCAGAGCTAAAAAAGGCTATCTTATCTGCCCCTGCTCTAGGCATCCCAAATTACAACAAGCCATTTACTTTATATGTGCATGAGCGAAGAGGAGTAGCCTCAGGCGTTTTAACTCAGACTCTGGGGCCTTCTCAGCGTCCAGTTGCTTATTATTCAGCCCAACTAGACCCAGTAGCAGCAGGAGCACCACCATCCCTTAGAGGAGTAGCTGCTACAGCCTTACTAGTAACAAAAACCGTTGATTTAGTATTGGGATGTCCATTAACAATAATGTGCCTACATGAGATTGAAGCATTATTGGTAAAACATAGAACACAGGCATTCTCGGATCAGAGAATTACAAGGTATGAAATATCCTTATTAAATAGTGAAAATATTACCTTGAAACGCTGTTCAACTCTTAACCCTGCCACCTTGCTTCCAGATTTACCTACTTCAGGAGAACCACTACATAACTGTGAAACATTAGTGTCCATGGCAGAAAAGCCTCGAGATAATCTCTTGGACACTCCCTTAGACAATGCAGATCTGATTTTATTTACCGATGGTTCCTCTTTTATGAGGGATGGCATACGTTACACTGGAGCTGCCGTAGTCTCAGAATTTGCCACTGAATGGTCAGCTTCACTACCTTCTAACATTAGCGCTCAAGGAGCAGAGCTCATAGCTCTGAAATAAGCCTGTATAATTGCCAAGGATAAAAAGGCAACAATTTATATGGATTCTAGATATGCTTTCGGCATTTGTCACTCAGTCGGGATGCTATGGCTCCAGAGAGGATTTTTAACCTCAGCTGGAAAATCCATAGCTAATGCAGAAATTATTAATGAAGTTCTTTCTGCTCTCAAACTGCCTAAAGCCCTAGCTGTAGTTCATTGCTCTGCCCATACAGGTGGCTCTGACCCTGTCTCTAGAGGAAATGACCGAGCAGATGCCGCTGCAAAACTAGCAGCCATAGAAGGACCTGGATTAATTTTAACATTAACAACCACTGATAATTTAAATTTATCACTCTCCTATAATGAAAAGGAAGTGGAAAAATGGAAACAAAAATTTAAAGCAAAACAAATTAATGGAGTATGGGTGTCATCTGAAGGAAAACCCCTGCTCCCTAGAAGTTTCTATCACCAAATTTGCCAATCTATTCATAATAATGGCCACTTTGGTACCCAGGGCATCGTGGACTCTGTTAAGAGAGTATGGACAGCCCCTGGTATAACTACAAGCCTCTAAAGTGTGTTCATCCTGCCCTACCTGCCAGGCATATAACCAACATGCCTTTCGTGGTAAAGCCTTTGGTGGACGTCCTCTGGCTTACACACCTTTTGAGCACCTGCAGATAGATTTTATAACGATGCCAAAGGCTGGACATTATAAATTTTGTCTTATCATAGTAGATCAACTGGCCAGACAGCTGGAAGCATTTCCTACAGCCCGAGCCACAGCAGCTTTTGTTGCTAAGGTGCTTTTAAAAGAAATTATTCCTCGTTTTGGCCTACCAGCACGTATTGACTCTGATAGAGGGAGTCATTTTACCGATTCTGTCTTAAACCAGATATATTCTTGCTTGGGGATAACTCCAAAATTCCATGTTCCATATCATCCCCAGAGTTCAGGCCAAGTTGAGAGGATGAACAAAGAACTTAAAACTATGATTGGAAAATTATGCACTGAGACCCATTTAAAATGGCCTGAAATTCTCCCTCTGGCCCTATTTTATCTTAGAAGCAGGCCTAGAGGAGACTTACATATTTCACCATTTGAGATGCTTTTTGGACATCCGCCTATACAGGCTAAGCCTTTCTCCCCGGCTTATACATCGCTATTAGGGGGAGATACTACTATTGCTTCCTATATACAGGAATTACAGCACAAACTGCGTGAGCTACATGAATCCGGAGCTGCAGTACAAGCTGGACCACTAGACTTCTCACTTCACGACCTGAACCCAGGAGACAACGTGTATATAAAGAACTTCCAGCGTACAGGAGCAACCCAGCCTTCCTGGGAAGGACCATTCCAAATATTGTTAACTACTCCAACATCTATAAAGGTTGGAGAAAAGGACTCTTGGATTCACTGTTCTCATGTAAAGAGAGCATCTTCTGTTGAGACTGATTGACTGTATCCTATACATGCATTGGAGATAACTACCCATTGACAAGTGGAACTGTTTTATTCTGCTTTTGACACATTGAATTTCTAAATTTAATTTTTTTCCCTTTTTTTCCTTTTTTTTCTCTTTTCCTTATTTTATTATTATTATTATTTTTACATTATTTTATTTTTTCCCTTTTTCTCATTTCTATGTACTTTAGGTACATATGATCAATATTAATTTTTATTCTACAATATTAGTTTAAATATATATACTTGCCGTTATTACTAATACGCACCCAAACAGCTTTAGACTATGGGAACCTGCCATTTATTGATAATTGTTGTGGGACTATGATTAATGTTTGTGTCTGATTCTAGATATGAGATCAAACAAGGAGCACAGATATAACCTGGATAATGCCAAAAGAGCTCACAGGTCTAAAAATCAAAAGACCAATCCAGGTAGGATTAATGCATTTCTAAGCCAATACTAAGGACTTGAACCTAGTGTGAGACTCGGGGTTGCGACACTTGACAGACGTTAAGATGTAGGCCTTCCCTGTATCCACACTCTTCATGAAAGTACCTACAGACAAGTACCTAAGGTTGGCTACCATCCTGGCTCCATCCATCCCTGAGAACGAAGGTAAAAATCAGACAAGGGGATAACACTTCCCTAGATATAAAATAAAAATCTGGTCCTCTTTTTTCTCTCCTATAGTATGGCAACTTCCTGTAGCCTGGGCTGCAAATGGGGAAGTAAAATATACTGCATTCTGTCCTACAGACTTGTGGGATTAGAAATTACTTAACTGGACCCTAATACAGAGGCCTGTGAAAAAAAAATTTTTTGTTTTATTCTTGCTTTCTAAAATTTTGTATACATAGATTTTTTTTGATTTTGATACTTATTTTGAATTCTTCTTTAATATATATATATATATATATTATATATATATAAAGGGTCTATATTTTTTCCCTTAATTTTTTCCCCTTTTCTTCTTTTGATTTTGATTTTTGATTTTATTTTCATATTGTTTTGTTTTTCTTTTGGATTAACTCACACACCCCCACAACTAAAACTTGAATCCTCAGCTGGACTCAGTGTTTTTTCAACACTTTCTTCAGGGGGGATTGTATTTCATCAATTCCAAGATTTAAATTTTGTTCGAGAGAAATCTTCAGAGAAGAAGCTTGCTAACTAACTGAATCCAGAGAATGAACTGTTTGCAGAAATATATCTAAACCTTTTCACTACAGGAAGATCCAGAATGAACCTTGGGGTGTGGTTGATTGAACATTCTTTGAATGTACACTCTTATGCCAAAGGGGACTGCCCCCTAATTGGCTTTTGTCAATGCCCCCAGCAAAACATTGGTTTGCTGTCCTTCTCTCTCCTCTATTTCCCCATATTTATAACTATTATAATTTTCCTCTTAGTGGGTAAAAAAAATTTTTGTATATACTTATAGTTAGAAATTTTTGGGGTGCAGTATGCTTATGTTTAGTGATCAATTGGGGAGACTAGTCTCCCAATCATCATCAGGGGGGATTGTGAATTTTAAAAGTCTCCATCTTGGTCTAGCACCCAAAAATTGTGCACACCCACACTACACGGGCATGCGCTAGTCAATGACAAATCAGAAATAACTAACTGCCCACCTGGGCTGTCCTAAGCCAAGCTAGAGCCAACCATTGGATTTGTGAGACACAGGAAGTGAGGTAGGGAACAGCCTCTGAGATTCGCGGAACTTCCTGTGGGGAGAGCTAGAGAGGGGGTTGGTGTTAGGAGCTTGGAGAGGGAGGACGCCCGCAGACAGCTTTCCTTCAGATCGCTCACGTGAGTTAAGGACTGATTCTTTCCACCTGGGCCTTTGGGCCTAAAACTCCCCCTGCCTTGGTCAGAGGTTGAGTAGCCTCTTTCCCTTTTCTCTTCTCTCCTTCTCTCCCCTACCTTTTCCCTACTCCCAGTGTGATTAAACCTCCATAAACCTCATTCTGACTTGAGTGTTTCATTTTAGGAATTTCATAAGTAAATTCCTTGGCGGCCATTGTTAAATATTATATAAATCTTGTAGCCACATTTGTAACCATTACTTTATTATAACCTTCTCCCAGAAGCCTTAAATTTCCCCATTACAAAACATGCACTATGTTTTTCCACCATCATGCTTTTTTCTGAAGCCTTCTTTCCTCTTTTGTATATGATTGGATTAGATATCCTTTGAAGCTATCTTTATAGTCTTTAAATTCACTTGTCAAATCTAGAATGCTAAAATACTTTGATTCCTAGGAGATCTCTGCCTTTTTTCCCCATGAGGTTATAGGCCCAGGGTACATGAACAATAGTAGGAAAAAGGGAGTTCCAGGTTGCATAGCCATGATGGGAAGAGCCATAGTAAGAAAGAGGATAGTATCAAAAAAGACAGTAGCAAAAGGCAACAGTAACTGGGCAATTGTAATTAATTTTCTGGCCTAAGTCAAAAAATCATGATTGTGCAATCATGCTCAGTGAAAGGAGTAAGATAGTAAACTCTAGGGATGTGATGGTGAACCTATGATACACTTGCCAAAGTAGGCATACAGAGAACTCTCTGTGGGAACATGTGCTATTGCCTGCCAGAATTCATTACTAGAAAGGCAGAAGACTCAGGAGGAGTTGCTCCCTTCCCCTTCTCCACTGTGCCTGATGACATTTTTTCATATTACTTGACCCTCTGCCAAGTAGCGTAATGGGAGCATTTTCCCCTCCCCTGTTTGGGGCCAGGAGGGATGGGGCACATGGGGCACTAGGTCTTGGGGGGTGGGGCTTGGCATGTCTTGGCAGGGTAGGGGTGGGACATGGCATGAAGTCTCTAAATGGTTTGCCATCACTGGTTTAGTGATGAGGAATTGATCTTAGAGAGAAGTAAAATAGTTGTCTCTAGCCTCGCCTTGAGATATTTATGTATAAAGGAGGACCAAACTAGTTGCTGCAGTATATTTTTTATGAAATGAAAATAATTCCTTTGCTATATAGACTCAGCTGTAAATGTCCTTCCCATTTAATAACATATATTTGCAATTATTCTATTTTATGGTAAAAATGGAACCTAAAGAGATCTGCATGAAATGAGGATTGACTAATAAGTTCTGGTATAGGGATGTGATGGAATACGATTGTGCTATAAGAAATGAGGAAATGTATGACTTTAAAAAAGATATGGAAATATATAAGAACTGATGCAGAGTGGTCATCAGAAACAGAATAATTATATAAGAACAATATTTTAAGTTGAACAAATTTGAAGACTTCTATAAAATGTTGAATAACTAAATGAACGGAAGTAGGAGAAAAAAATACAAAAACATTTTAAAAGCAAACAACTTTGAAAGTTGGAAGATCTATGATGGTTATTCATTTTATCAGACAATTATGAAACATGTTAACCATTTCAGAAAGGTGATGGATTTATGGTACATAATAATATACATATACATACATGTACATATGTATACACATTCTTATAGTGGGTTGAGAATGAGAGAAAATGGATTTATGTTAACTTTAGAGAGGGGTACAAGGTGCCATAGAAATGTAATGTTACATGTACTTTCAGCTGAAGTCACTATATTAACTAGTTTTACTTTGTTAAAGATATGTCTCATTAATTGGGAGTAATTTGTGAATATTTGTAATATTAAAACAAAACATCAATAAAATAGTTTCACTTCCAAAAAAATCCTGTCCTATTTTAAGTGCTTTGATTTTCATGGAGTCTACATAGGAGATATGGACTCTGTGGAAAAGGACAGGCCGAATTTTAATGTTCTCAGTGCACAAGTTTTGGGTAGACACAAAATGATCTGTAAATATTAGTTTCAAAAGACCCCCCCCCTCAAAATTGAACTCTCTTGGTGAGTCCTGATCTATTCTAGACAATAAAACTTTAATATATTTTGCTGCTTTGATTTTCTGAAAGAATCCTGTTAACCCAAAGATATGTTGTCATAATTCTCTATTTAAAATTTTTTTTAAAAACCTTTTTCCTATTTATTGAATATTGTTGTTGCTGTTGTTCAGTTGTTTCAGTCATGTCTTCCTCTTCAGGAATCCATTTGTTCTTTTCTTAGCAAAGGTATTGAGTGGTTTGCCATTTATTTCTCCAGTTTGTTTTACAGATCAGGAAACTGAGACAATCAGGGATAAGTGACTTACCCAGAACCACAAAGCTAGTAACTGTCTGAGGCCAGATCTGAACTCAGGAAGATTAGGCTTTCTGACTTCAGCTCCGGCAATTTACTAATTTCACCATAGTAACCTGTTTATGGAGTAGTGAGAAATGGAAATACTCATAAATTTAAATTAAAAGGGAACTTTCCTTTTATTAATTCAGACTAACAATTTCAACTTAGCTGGGCAACACATCTAAGGTCAATATAAATGTCTGATAACACATTAGAGCTGATATGAGCTCTGAAAAAAAATTTTAAAGACCTGCTTTGTCAGGTCACAAGAAAAAAGTACAATAAAAACCTGGGGGGAAAAGGTTACATTTCAATCTTGCATTTAAGACATATTTGGGAAAGTTTTAAAAAGTAGGTGGCTATAATTTTATTAGATATGAAAATAATTTTGGATAATTTATGATTCTCAGAATTTTCAAAATATCTATATAATGAACCTAAGTACTCAACTTGCCTAACATCTCTTTATGGCTCTGAATTAAGTAAAGTAGACCTTCTGCACTTTTGATGACTGATGTGGTGACCTACCAGGAGAATCATTACATTACTGATTAGCTTCATTGCATTTACTGAAAATAATTTCACCGCATTTACTTTTTATTCAACTAGCTTCTCACAGGTAGTTATGACCTAATGAGGTTTTCTGCTCCCCAAACTCCACATTTCCCCGAATATATCATTTAAAGGGTATTCTACCTCTTACTTTAATAATTTCTTTGCTTCTCTATGGAATCTCTATATTGAGAATTCATGTTTTGCTGAAAAAAGTTATTAGTTCAATAAACTGACATTACTTGCCTACAATGGTAACATTAAGGCAGTTCTCAACCAACAGCATCATTTATCCCTGTAAGAGGTGTACACAGTAACATTCCAGGTAACATTCCTATTTCCTTATCTTGTCGACAATCATTAGTGGATTTCCTATTGGTATCATATAAACACACACAAAACTATCCACACTGATTATATTCCTCTCACACTGAATATATCAATTTGCCACAATTAAATAAATATACATTTTGAATAAAATATAACCAAGATACCAACATCTTCACTTTACATTCAATGATTCCTGATGAACTTCAAATCATAGAAACACTTAGAATTTTTGCTTTCAAATACAAAATCTAAAATTGCTTTATATGTCTGAGTGAAACACAAGATTTCTACTAGAAAGAATAGATTACTTACTCAATAATGAGAAGTTAAGAGAATGAAGACAACATTTTATTGAATTAACAGAACTTGAGATTCAAATTGGCCTTATAGCATATGTTGTACATATACTGATTTTCTTTTCTTTTTTTTTTAAACCCTTACCTTCCATCTTGGAGTCAATACTGTGTATTGGCTCCAAGGCAGAAGAGTGGTAAGGGCTAGGCAATGGGGGTCAAGTGACTTGCCCAGGGTCACACAGCTAGTAAGTGTCTGAAGTCAGATTTGAACTCAGGAAGATGAATCTTCCTGACTTCAAGTCAAGAGTGCTGATGTTCTATCCACTGCGCCACCTAGCTGCCTACTGATTTTCTAAAAACAACTGCAAAATGAAAATAAAACAAATTGAGGGCCTGGCATGGGAGAAACAAAAATGAAATAGATAAAAGAATAGACATCAAAGCAAATGGTTTTCCATTTGCATAGGAAACAGTTCCAATGGCTAAAAAGGGAAGAAAAAGGCATTAAAAAGAATCATCCAAAATTAGTTTTAATACAATCATGAATTCAAACTTTTATAAAGAATGGAAAAAGATTTTGAGTAACAGTGCTCCACAGAACAATGAATGGAAGTCTAGATTTATATAAATCTTGCTGAGAAATTTGATTAATTCAAACCATTCCAAGGACATTGAAGAATGGAACTAGAAAGGGAACAGCAGGTGGATAGTAGAAATTATGTGGGAAAATGTTATATACTTAATAACAATAAGCCTACCACATTTTGCTTCTAATATCACAGTTCTACATTTGTTGTTTAATGAAGTAGAAGTGGTGCTAAAGGAAACAGATACAGAAAAACAGTTAAACTATATTAAATATACCCAGAAGGGATTCATGTTGATAGCAACATAGACTTGGAGGCATTAAGTTATGGATTCATGACATATGAAATGATACTCATCAAAGTTTTTCAGGGAAAACATAGAGCTTAAACCCAAAATTATGACTGATGAAATATCATTAAGTATCAAATAGTTTTAAGTGATACATTTGCATACTTTCCATCTTTATATAATCTGTGAAAGTAACCTACTTACACTAAGTCCATCTTTTAAGAAAATATAAGGGGGAATAAGCAAATATTCATAAATGATATTCTACAGAAGATATCATCTGCATAATCATGTAACTGAAGAATAATTCTCAATATGCTTATTATTATTAACTAATTAAAAAAGCATTTACTTAATGAAGCAAAACTCAACCTCACAGTATCTCTTCTAAAAAGATGTTTTCCATGTTTATATTAAAAATCACAAAAAATGGATTGAAATGTAAATATAAAATAATTTTGTTCATTTGGATTTGGAGAATCAGAGTTCTTAAATTCAAATCATGACTTTGCTACTTAGTATTTTTGTGGCCTTCATCTCTCTACTATTCACTTCCCTTGCCTGTTAGGTGAGGTGGATAGACCAGATGAAATTGAGGTGACTGTTCATTAAAATATTCAATCTCCATGATATTATGTTTATTAATATCACAAGATAAAATAAAAATGTAGCCTCTTGCTACAGAATCTAAATGTAAGAAGTAATATTTTCAAATAAAAAAAATCTCACCAACTACCTTTGATAACAGATAGTATTGTGATTATTACATGATGTCTTGGAACATTGTGGAGCTTCACAAATGAGATCCTTCATCACTCAGCTTAACTGTCCATGCAGGAATATTAAAAAAAAAACGTAGATGAAAGAATACTTTATTGGTATCAATCCCCAGTAGAAACAGGGACCTTGGTGCCACATGTAAACATCTGTGTGCCCCAGGTTGAATAAGAAAACCACATATTTATATTATCTTCATTCTTTTATATTTTTATTTATTTTGTTAAACTTTTATCAATTATATTTTAATCTGACAGTTGGGAATGACACATATTTGACTCTCTGAGTTAGTAAACAAGAATTTATTAAGTCATGTACCCATAACCGTGCTAAGTTCTAAAAACTTTTATAATTGTGAATAAAGTTAGCCCATAAATATGTTCATCTATCTTTTTGCAGAAGAAGTTGGCCACAATAGCAAGGAAGAAGAAGATGAGCTATATCTTCCTGAAATTTTGCAATGTGCTCTTAAAGTGTCCCAGAGCATTAAAAAACTTTTCAATAAAGGTTCAAATGTTTTAATTTCATACTTTTGGCTAATATTCTATACAAACGAATTCTATAATCTATATGACAGTGAATCATGAAAATGTATAGTCTCTAAAGAAAGAGATTTACAGATTATTCAAGGGGAAAGACATATTACAAGCATGAATTGGCAGGCACATATTATCAAGGAAAAAAAAGGGAAAATGATATCACCAGAAGGGTGTTTGAACAAAAAGGATGTGGGCTATTAATGTAATCACACTTATTGGTCAATTACTATCCTTCACCAGTAGGTAGATGGATTAAGCTCTCTAGTTTTGGAAGGAGTACCTACAAACATGTAAATATCATTGCATTTTATATTACAGTTGGTGATCATGCACAGGAATCCAGAACCTCTGATTATTAGGGCTGGTGCTTTTCCCATCATGACATGCTGTTGTTTGATGAATGGAAAGTATAAAAATAGAGACTTGGGTCTCAATATTCCATAAGCTTGAAAATCTTTAGGCAACTGGGATGTTTCAACTTTTGTCACTTACATATGTACATTGAAGATGGAGATATCTTTGTTTACTCTTGTTAACAATGAACAGCAATTAATTTTTATATCCATTCAGCATTATATAAAATTAGTAGAGATTTAATCTATTGGATAATTGAAAGAGTCAATAAAAATATACAGAATGTATAGGACATGTCATTATTGATTCTTTTTTCTTGTTATACTGGAATATTATGTGTAACAGAAATAAATATATTTATACATTCTGATGCAACTCATTTTCAAATATTTGTCATTTAAAAGTATCATGTGTTTCATCCCATAATCTTATTTTCAGTCTTAATTTAATGAACTTCAATAACAGATTATTTATTGACTATATTATTCCTCCCAAAAACTCCAAAATTTCCTTATCCTGTGTTTGTGTTTCCTTGAAAGGACAGACTGCATATTTGCTGATTTTTATGCTCTTTGTGTGTGTGTGTGAGTGTTGGACAAGAAACTGTAGGAAAAGAGAATGCTTACCTAATCTTTTATTTCTTATCTATCCTAGAAAGAATAATTTATCATATTAAAGGAAGATAGAACTAAAAGTATTGTTAAACTTATAAGATGTCAAATTGTTATCCCATAGATGAGACAG
Organism: Monodelphis domestica; assembly: GCF_027887165.1. Classification (NCBI taxonomy): domain Eukaryota; kingdom Metazoa; phylum Chordata; class Mammalia; order Didelphimorphia; family Didelphidae; genus Monodelphis; species Monodelphis domestica. The sequence continues at coordinate 199,835,541 of NC_077232.1, forward strand.
ATATTAAAGATACTAAAAAAGAGAAAATCCACAAATCCACAACTGTTTTGCATGTAATTTTTTTTCTGTCTATAGAGCAAGTAGACCTAATTTCATTTCTTAAGGTTGATGTATTCCCCTCAGGACATAGTAAGTCCCTTACACAGAAGATGTACGCAGTAAATGCTTATTGAATTAATTATTGTGATTAAATGTAAGTTACTACCTTCCCAATGCATTTTGAAACCTGATTCCATAAATTACTGTTATATGGTTCAGAGAGTTTCAGACATTTAATCAGGAAGACCTCAATTTGAATCTTTAGATATAATTGTATGACTGTAATCAAGTCACCTAACCTCTGTCTGCTTCATTTCTTTATCCATAAAAGTGGGATATGAATACATCCACCATCTCAGATTGTTATGAAGATCCAAAGAGAATTCCCCTCTCTGTCTCTGTATGTGTGTGTGTGCGCGCACTAATACAAATACATGCATGAAAACATAATCACAGTTTTAAAAGTCTAATCATGGCCTTTAACCTGAGATTTCAACATTGTAGACAGATTTTTCAGCTAGGAAACACTCTATCAATACAGATGAGAAACCTCTTAAAATAAGAGCATTAAAGAATTTTCTTAAGCCCCAAGAGGTTAAAGAACATGCCCACTCTCACATAGATATAATTTAAACTCATTTAATTTTGCCCTGAATGTAGTTCTTTTTCATGCTCAACTAATTAAATTTATAAAATCAAATACAAACCATGATATTAGCTATATTTAAATACTGTTATTTGTTTCATAATGAAGGGACATTATGTATAAGATGATCTATTTTATAGATTTAAGCCTAAAGATAAACACAAAGAAATCTGATCCAGCTCTTCATTTAAATTGTACTAATTTGTATTGATATGTGTTACCTTATAGACTATTAAACATATCTAAAATCTAATTCATAGCTATAGAAAATTATTTCCAAATACCTGAATCAACAAAAAAGAAACTTCCTAGGAAATGCAAATGAAATAATATCCTAAAAGTATTTCTTCTATGTTTACACTTAAATTATTACCAGAATAAAGTTTTCAAAAAGTAAATTAAAAGAGTAATGATATAGTTTATTAACTTAAGACTAACTCATAGAAGTGCCAATTTGAGAGGAAAGTAGCATACATAGAACCAGCACTTCTTGATAGAAATAATATTAGTCATCAAATCAGTTGTAGATCAAATTAAGCAGACCTATACTTCATGACAACCTCAAGGCCATTTTTCTACATTTTGGCTATGCCATTTTATCTCTGCACCCATATTTCAACCTTTCTGGACACTTTTTGGTGTCAGTTTTCCCAGAAGCCGGTCTTCCCTTTCTTTGTCCTCAAGGAGGATGTTATAAATGAAAATGCAACACTATTTTAGAAGGTAGTTTTCCAGAGTTCTAGACTCCTTCCAGATTAAACCTACAATAAGATCCATATCACTCATGGCCAGAATGAACCTTTTCCCCCCATGGTAAGTCCCTTTAGGCTTCTGGGGATCTTTATAAAGTCCTGAACTGCATGAAGGTGATTGACTTTACTACCAATATTCAGCCTTATACTCTTTTACAATCTTTTTTTAAAGTGTAATGTAGAAGAGTTGAGCTCTTCTGTGACCTTTCTTGTACTTTTCTTAACCAGAAGTTCATTCCCTAGAAATAATTGAAAATACTTTAACGTGTGCCTCATTGAAAATTATCTTGTTAGGTACCAAGAAGAGAGATTGCCACCCCCTCCCCATCAGATACACTATTTGGTTTAGACTACACCATTATAATGATCTGCCTCAACCCCCATAAATTCATCACCAGGAAACTCACCATCATGGAGGCAGTCACGAATCTTATCAATATCCTAAGTCACCTCTAGCCCTCTAAATGGGGATTGGAGGGCAGAGTCAAAACCCTCCCAAACCTTCACGTTGAAAATGAGCCCAGAAACTCAGCCAATTTTTCTTTTCTCTCTTGGTTTCAATTCCATTCATCATACACTTATGACAAGTACTTTGTGCTCCTCCAAACCTCAACTCTTCAGCTTCCTTTGCTATGCTATTCACCCTTATTCTGATGTAAATTCAGGGTGCAAGCACTGTCTTGCTTTTTCTTACCTGTATCTCCAGCATTTTGTATAGTAATTAGCACAGAGATATTTAATCAATGATGATTGCATTGTACAAAGTTAAATAGTATTTAATTTTTTTAACATTTCTTTTGTGGATTTAGATTCTACTCTAAGGCTGGCAGATATAAAGCTAACAATAAATCACAAAGAGTCAGCTAGGTAGCTCAGTGGATAGAGTCAGGCTAGAAGTTCCTATGTTCAAATCTAGTTTCAGGTATTACCTAGCTGTGTTGCCTTAGGCAAGACATTTAACTCCAATGGCATGGCCCTTACTGCTCTTCTGCCTTGGGACTGATACTTATTATGGATGCAAAGATAGCAAATGAGGGTTTTCTAAAAATAAAATATTTATATATTTTAAAATAAATAACATTTTAAAAGTATATGCCTAATGACCACATTAACTAATCAGTGTTATTATAATCAATGTCTTGGTAGTTTTTTTCCATGAAAATTTTCCTGTAAAAAATTAACCATCTGAGTTCACTTGTAAAATACATTTTCCCCCTCTGTGTGTATATGCATGTGTGTTAGAAGATTCTTTTGGGGGGTGCAGTATAAGTGGGATAGAAATTAATACCAGGACATAGGCAAATGTCGTGATACTGAATTTCATGAGACATCATTTCCCCTATATTGCTATGGAAAGGCTAGGAATGATTGAAAGGTTAGAAGACATTTGTGGTTATCTAGTACTGTGGAGGAGTGAGAAACAGAAATCACTGCAAGGACTTGATTTACAAGGAAACTTCATGCAGGAAGGAAATGGAACTTTGGCTGACAACTGGTGACAGGACTAGAACCTCTAGCCAAGAAAAGCAGATGAACAGTTGAAAAGTTCTTATCCCTTTTGAACTGAAAGGGAAAAGATCATCTCACTGAGATTAACCTGCTGGGATCCCTCATTGATCTGAAGAACTCAAATTAGCCATCTTTCCTCAGTAATTGTGGATAGAGACTTTTTCCCTTTGGGGAAGACAAGAGACTATCCACTCAGAAGATTTTCCATTGATATCTTCAAAATCTGTATCTCTCATATTAGGAAATTACACCAGCCTGATTCCACAATGTGTTCAGGGACCCAGGTCTCCAGACCTGAGGTCTTAAACCCTGAAGGGAATTTAGGTTGAAATAGAAATAGGGATTTCCTATTTTTCCCTCTTCCCTAACCCTATCAATCCTGAATCTCCAAACAATAAATAGATCATATAAATTACAGAAGAACTAAACATCTCATTCTTCAAATGTGCTATGGCAATCAGGATAATAATCCAGGGAAGAAAACAAAAACCAAAGACTGAAGGGGGTTTCCTCTTTATCTTTCACCTCTGGACATTGATCCAATTTCATCTTCTCTGGGGGCAACTCTGCCTGGGTGAGGAAATGGTGGTTCTCTTTATCTGTTCACTCACTCTCTGAGACCTGTCAAGCTTTGGTTCCTGATCCCCCACTACTCAGCCTTTCACAAAATCTATATAAGTGGTACTTTTAAGTCTTTGTTAGAGTAGACTTTGGGAAATTATATTTCATTGTTTAGCTACACATTATTTGAGTGCAAGAATTGTGGCATTTTTGTTTCTATATCTCCAGTTTGCAAGACCAAATGTCTGAATAGTTTATTTAAATGTTCTTTTATTGCTTGGTAATCCTAAACAGAGATAGGGTTAAAGACAATTTGTAAGCATTGTAACAATTGGTAACCAGTTGTAACCAGAATGTGTAGGTATTTGTAATAAAATAAATAATACAGAAATAAATGAATTCCAAGGAAAACATCTACCAAAGCAATATGATACACATAACTTTCCTCCAACCCTTTTCCCAATTCCACCCCCCCAAAACCAGTCCTACACACTAAGCTTCTTATATCCTTATATCATGAGAAGAAAGAAACTTACTGCTTTTTTATGCCCATGTCAAAGATCAGCCTGAGTACTCAGAAACTGACAAATGGGGATTCGTCAAAGAGAAAATCCTTTATTATATAACATGTGATTTTTCAGGTGTCAGAAGTGCCATATTTCTCTGTCCAACTTCTTTGAACTGTCTTGATTTTAATCCAGAAATAGATGTGAAGAGCTCAAAAGGAGACACTTTTTAAATGGTATCAGGAATGATACATACAGAAAAAAGGAGAAAATTAGTTCCTCAAGGGTTCTGGCCATAAGGAATATGCTATACTGAGGCTCATTATTTAATGTGGCAACTAAACATTTTGATGATTATGAATTTCACTAAAACTGATATTATACTAAAGTAATCCTGAATACATCCATTCGGGTTAATGTACAGACTTGTATAATGTCTTTATTAATATACTAAAGTCATAATTTAAAATTATTCTAAATATGAGGATAATATAAATCATGTAATTTGTATCATGTTAGACAATTTGAGTTATTTTTTCTAGAGTTCAAGAACAAGCTTTCATAATAGGTAGTCTATACAATGGGGATGTAAGGATATAATTGAAAATTCATGAATTTAGATGAGAAAAATTAAAACTTTATTCAACTTAAGCATTTTCCTTTATAATCATATATACTTATATTTTCTGTATTTAAAATAATTATTCTAAGGAATCAATAGGCTTCACTAATCTGTAGAGGATTTGATGACACAATAAAAAAGATTACGAACTGTTTTTTTAGAGAATGTAGTGTCAATCTGTTCTGGAATGCTTTTCTAATAGAACATAAGTTCCTTGAGGGCACAGACTCTTAACTTTGCATTCCCAGTGCCACTCATGGTATTGCAAATACAGTAAATAATTAAGTAACATTTGCATATTTGAAATACTCAATTCATGAAATATTTAATGTGTCAGAAAATGTAAAAGATCCAAAGTTGTAGTGGGGAGTGAAGTCTATAAGAGAAGGTTGAGAAATGAAGAGAATGAAGAGAAATGAGAGATGAATTAGGAAAATTTAAATACATTAGCCCTGTGATAATTTTTTAAAAATAACTACTGAATACATTTTTGGAAAAAAAGAGTGTTCTTGGCTCTTTGCTCAAGAGGAAAAGATTTTGCAGCAAAGTGGGCATTATAGAAATACTTAAAGTAAAAAGTTGGTTTTTAAGATATGGAGTTGAGATGTGACAATATAAGGTAAGCAAGGAAAAATATAAATTTGAATTAATTCAGTTTTGTTTAATATTAGAAAGAAAACACTAAGGCTAAGAATGAATAGAATGGATACATGAATACAGATAAGAGACAGAATAATACTGTTCAAAGCTGAAATTATAATATATAGTTTGCCAAAGGCAGAGTAAGAGTTTTACAAACTGAAGATCCAATGGTAGGTACCATGGATCTATTTCTATTTGTTAAATTTTGCAATGTCCCTACAAATTATGAGAGTTAGTTACCTGAGAATTAAATGAGGCCAGTAGTTTTCCCCTAGAGAGCAGAAATATAGTTCCTCAAGGAAAGACTTTATACCTTGTTTCTGTTGATTTAGGTTGGACATGAGACATGGTCAGAATATGTCCCACTAGAGTCATTTCAATTCAGTAATGTTATGGGCTGAATTCTTTGTGCTTTAACTACAGAGTTTGTTTTTTTATATATAAAAATAAATCCCTCGCATTAAGGAGCCATTCATCGACTGGTAGATAAAAGATACACATAAATATGATAGGGGATTTGAATGTGAAGGGATAAATATAAATTAATAAGGTGGGGGGGAGAGAGAGAGAGAGAGAGTGAGAGAGAGAGAGAGAGAGAGAGAGAGAGAGAGAGAGAGTGAGAGAGAGAGAGAGAGAGAGAGAGAGAGAGAGAGAGAGAGAGAGAGAGAGAGAGAGAGAGTGCACTTTTATCTCTGGGTAATTCCTAGTACATGAGGAATGAAATTGTAAGAAGTGCCATGATACTTCTTAATGAGAGTAGGTGAATAAGCACGAATCTGTGTTAGGACAATGAGGCTATGAGTAATTAAAGAGGACCTCAGTGTATGTCACAGAGCTAATGTAAGAATGCAAAGAAAGTAACTTCAGCTGAGTGGGAATGGCATGTGAGGGATCAAGGAATGTAAAGATAATTTAGATCAAAAGTCATTGGCTCCAATCTTTCCTTAAAACAAAGGTATCCAAGAAAGCTCTACTTTGTATGTTTTCTTGTATATTTGATTTTAGATGCTTATATATCTACCTTTCTAATGCAGAAATCACCTAATATTTCATTTGACATCTAGTTTTTATTATATTGACCTACTATAAAATAAACCTCAGAAACATTAGGAACCTAGTCTTTTCTATAACTTTTTTATATTGCTTTGCCCAGAACCAGGCACAGAGTAGGCACTTGAAATGTTTGTTGAATAAATGTTCTTTAAATCATAATGATGGTTGTAATGAAAATAGGAATTATTCAATTAGTCATATTAATAAGCAGTCCAAAAAAGTTCAAAATGAGCATCTATGGTAATTCATTTGGCTAGAAAAAATGCTATACTAACTCAATATCCAAAACAATTTTCTCCCACACAGAAAGTTAGTGGTGGTTGATTTATTGATTTGATACACTAAAAATGCTGAAAATCCACACAATTTAAGTGGAAAAATCCTCAGAGATTCTCGATATTCCTATTTTTAACTCCTGTTTTAAAATTTTTTTAATTAGTCTGGTAACAGGAGAATTATGTGTACAAACATGTAGTATGTTTAACAGTTCCAAAGAACTTTACATAAAATAAAATGCTACTTTCTAATAATCTGCATTGATATTCTTCAAACTCAAACAGAATCTATTGCCTAATCCTGTCTAGGGCTACACTGTACAAGAACTGAAAAACCATCACTATGGTAAAATCAGAGGTGGTTCAGAGATATAGAAATATTTACCGTTTGCCTTTCTAAGGTAGATCAGAATTGTCAGTCAAGCACTACTTCATTGCAGAAAATAGGACCAAGAACAGCAATACAAAATCTAAAGCCTGAAGCTAGGATTACTAAAATTAAGTCAAAGAGAAGAATATTTTCAAGTGACAACAAATGTTTATAGATAATTATTGAATTCCCCAATTTTTACTTTATTGTCATGGCAAGCACAGACACTTTTCCAGATATCCATCACCCCGACTCAGTAGTTATGGACTCAGTGTTGCAGTGAACATACATTACTGAGTAAAGAAAGTAGGAAAAAAAAGCCAGAAGCAATCATAAACTGAATCTTGTACAGCACTTACGGAATGCTCTGTAGAATTCTTCAAGGGCTAGGTGCTTGTCCGAGTTAAAGTCATCATATTTCAGCAGATCAAACAGAGAACAGTCAGACAGATCCTTGCCAAGTTCATCCTGTTTTATTACCTGACAAGAAAATTATAACCATGAAATTACATCAGGGTCTTTAGAGTTCTCTGATATAATTAATTGTTTCTAATAATCATTTAATAGATCATTTGAAGGCTGCTATGGGGCAATGAACTGAAACTATGTAAAGTCAGGGATTTCCAGTTACTTTATAATTATTTATTACAGTTTGAAAGTTAATACCCTTAGGACCACGACACTGGGTTTACATAAAAGTTTGTGAAATATGAGCTTCATAACATTTCAACACTGAAAAATAGCACCAAAGTAGTCTTTTTGTTACTCTGTTTGTTCTAGGATCACTGATGATAACATCACTTAAAGGAGACAGTTGGGAGTATATTCTCTCAGCTTAAGGGAGAAACATAAAATCACAGATTTTAGAAAATGAAGGGAAGAGAGAAGAGACAGACAGACAGACACAGAGAGGGACAGAGATAGAGAGACAGAGACAGAGATAGACAGAGGCAGGGACAGAGGCAGAGAGAGGGGGACAGAGAGACAGAGAGAAGCCAGGTTTATTTAAGCATCTAAGAACTAGATGCCAGAGTGAGGATTTGAAACCTGGTTCTGTGATTCCAAATCCACCCCTCTTAATATTCCATTATACAAAATCAATCCATTATAAACGTCACAACACGACTAAATGATGAGCCAGCTCTTTCTCATCCTCTCTTTTGTTGAAGATTTTTTATTGTAGAAAATAATAGGTGATCAGCTAGAGGTTAGGGAATTTTGGAATCATCGTTAGCTACCTATGTCAGGACCTTGCACCATCAATATGACTACAAATGATGCCACTATTGATATAGATTGGCTGAGGGACCATTGGGCTGCATTTCTGTATTGTGTGATGTACTTATGTCTAGGACTGTAGATGTAATAAATTCGATTTACAACTACATCCTTTTAGACTAATTTCCCTACATATGTTTATACATGTCTGCCTACATATGTATATGTTTCATTTCAGTATTGACTATATAAATGTATATATTGTTACTGTTCATTCATTTCACTTTGTCTCTTCCTAACCCCATTGGAGTTTCTTGACAAAGATACAGGAATAGTCTGACATTTCCTTCTCTAGTTATTTTGACAGATGAGGAACTGAGGCATGGGTTAAATGGCTTGCCCAGAGTCACACAGCTAATACATGTCTAAAAGCTAATAAGATGAACTCAGAAAGATGAGTCTTCCTAATCTACCTGTCCTCTTGATACAGTTAGAGATAGATAGATAGATAGATAGATAGATAGATAGATAGATAGATAGATAGATAGATAGATATGGATACAGAAATATATTTAAATCTTTATTTTTTATTTTTTACATATTAGCTCTTATTTATGGACAAATTGGTGGGACATGGATATATTTATATATTTCAGACACAATTCCTGCATTAAGTGCTGGTTTCCTTCCACAATTTGCCTGAAGAGTTTAGCAAAGCTCTCTAATGGCAGAGATCATCTCTTTGATTAATCCTATGGGGCCCCCCAAGTGTTTATTTTTCTTTAGGGAAATAACAAGGGGTTCTGACATCTTAGATTCCCAATGTATTAGAACATGGAAAAAAGGATTTTCCTAGAGAATTTTTTTTTCTTCTCTTGATAACCTTTTCCTCTCTCAACATGAATCACATATGAACTGATGATGGAATGTAACAGTGTTTGCAAGATATTATATGGATCTCTTTAGTTTCTTTAAACTCCATATCTACTTTGTTAATTTTTGTTACTATCTGAAATGAAAGAAAAAATAACAGTAATGGGAGAAAATAATAGACTTTCCCTCCTACTTTTCTTAGTGGTTTTAGTCAGAATCACAGTTTTTAGGAACAGGCATGGTTTTATTCTGAAACTGGTTGTAAGTACCTCAGAGCCAATTGTTAAATAATCACCGTGAGCATATTCACCTTGGAAATTAAAAAAATTATACCATGTGGTGCTTTATTTACTCTTTTGTTGAATGTCTAAGCTGAAGAAAGTGATGAAGAAAATGTTGATAATAAAAATTAAACAAAAACATATATTGTACATTATATATATACATATATGTATGTACTTGTGTGTATTTAGAAGTGAGTTAGTTAATAATAATAAATGAAAATTAATAACTATATCTACTTTATGTCAGGCACTGTATTAAGAACTGTACAATTATGATCTCATTTGATCCCCATTAGAACCCTGCAAAGTAAGTACTATTATTATCTCCATTTTACAATGAAAAAATACAGCGGTAAATTGAAGTTCAGTGACTTAAAGTAAGATCACACAGCTAATAAGTGTATGAGGCCAGATTTGAAATCAGACGTTCTTAACTCTAGGCTTAGTGCTCTATCTACTGTGCAACTTACCTACCTTACAACCCAAAAGTTATTAAACATTTGCCAGCAGATTCCTGGCTTGGATTCTCTGATGAACAATAGCTAAGAATTCTTGTGTGACACTTAATGTCTCAATACTCCCAAGTAACTTTCTAGAAGACAAAGACAATTAATCTTTGCCTAGAATTATATTTACCTAAGAAACTTCCACCATATGAATTGCCACCTTTAGTGAAATCTCATTTTCAGAACCCCTCTAATCCTAAAAAAGTCTACCTTCCATCTAATTATACCTCTTATCTTCATTGAAAAAGGAAAATAGTCTTTTCTACCATTTCCTAAATTATTTACCCTGATTATGTATGCATAGGTTCAGTTAAACTCAGAGGAGAAGGCAAATGGAAAGCCTGAGTGTCCCTTGAACAATCCACATGTAAAAATTAAAATTGTCTCCTTACTCTTTCCTATCCATAGCACTCCATTCTCTACTTTCATGCCTTTGCCCTGATTTTTCTCTATGTCTAGAATGCACTCCTTCTTCACCTTCATATCTTAGAATCCTCACTCAAGTGCTACTTGATGTAATTCTTTGCTTAACTAGATATTGCTGCCCATTCTACAACCATTGCCCTGTATCTATTTGGTGGTATGCCTGTGTATACATACATATAAATATACATATTCATACTTTATACACATATATGTGTATGTGGGTACTTATATCTCCATGTTGACAACCCCTGTTAATTATAATCCCTAAAGGGCAGAAACAGGATTCCTTTTGATTTTGTATCACCTGTACCTGACAATACAAGACAAACATTAAGAGATTATTAAATGAATATCAACTGACTTACTGATTTTAGAAGTAAATGATAAGCACCAAAGCTTATTGAGCTAGAAAATGACATGGTAAGACCTGTGCTTCTTAAATGTCATCTGATAATCTGACTGGAACATGGTCTAGAGATAGGAGAGATGGATGGCAAGTGAAAAAGAGACTCAAAATAGTTGAAGCAAGAAGAGGAAGGGGCTCGAAGTAGGGTAGTAGTCATGGGAATGGAGGGAGATGGATAGATTTAAAAGATATTGTGGAGATACAAATAAGACTTGGAAATTGAATGGTTATGTGGGAATAAAGAGGGATGCTCATAATGCAAATCAAAACAACTCTGAGGTGTCACCTCACACCTAGCAGATTGGCTAACCTGACAGCAAAGGAAAGTAATGAATGCTGGAGGGAATGTGGCAAAGTTAGGACAATAATGCATTGCTGGTGGAGCTGTGAATTGATCCAACCATTCTGGAGGGCAATTTGGAGCTATGCCCAAAGAGTGCTAAAAGAATGCCTGCTCTTTGATCCAACCATACCACTGCTGGGTTTAAACCCCAAAGAATTAATAAGGAAAAATACTTTTACAAAAATATTTATAGATGTGTTTTTTTGTTTTGGCAAAAAATTGGAAAATGAGGGGATTCCCTTCAATTGGGGAATGGCTAAACAAATTGTGGCATCTGGTGGTGCTGGAATACTATTGTGCAGAAAGGAATAATGAACTGGAGGAATTCCATGTGAACTGAAAGACCTCTAGGAATTGATACAGAGTGATCTGTGGTACAATTGAATGTAATGGACTTCTCTACTAGCAGCAATGCAATGACCCAGGACAGTTCTGAGGGACTTATGAGAAAGAACAATTTCTACATTCAGAGGAAAATCGGTGGGAGTAGAAACACAGAAGAAAAACAACTGCTTGATCACATGGGTTGATGGGGATATCATTGGGGATATAGAGTATAGGCATTCACCCTAGTAAAAATATCAATAATATGGAAATAGGTCTTGATCAACGGAACATGTAAAACCCAGTGGAATTGTGTGGGAGGGGGATAGAGGGGAGGGGGATAAGAACATAAATCATGTAACCATGGAAAAATATTTTAAATTAATTAATTAAATAAATTTTTCAAAAAAGAGGGATGCTCATGTTAGAACCTCCAAGAATGAAAACTTGAGTAACTGAGAGTGTGTCCTTAAGAAACAAAACAAATAATTTATTAAGAGGGGAAGTATGAGTTGAGGAAGAGCAGTTCTATTCTGAAACTGTTGTATTTGAGATATCAACAAGTCATGAAGTGTGAAATGTCCAGTACATGCTTGGTGATAAGTGACAAGAATTCAAGAAAGAGACTAAGGAAGAATATACAGATTTGGGAATTAAGAGTATAGAGATGCTAATTAAATCCACTGATGCTGATGGAATCACTGATGGAACTGGGTAATAATAATAGCTAACATGTATACAATGTGTTATAAGGTCTACAGAGTGTTTTATGTATGTTATCTAATTACCTTTGGGAGAGATTGATACTATTTTTATTGCCATTTTATAGATGAAGTCATTGAAGCTAAAAGTGATAACCTAAGGAACTTGCCCAGGATAATATTCATAGTAAGTTTCTAAGTCAAGATTTTAATTCAGGTTATAGAGATTCCCATTCTAGTACTCTGTTTGAAATGCCTTTTCTGTAGTGCTTCTCCACAATCCCTTTTTAACAGATGGATTCTTCTAAATAATACAATTCCACTGTCACATTACAGTTATGAATACAATCCCACTGTTTCAGTTGTATCTATTAGGTTACATTTATATATATTTGTTAAAATTTCATTTTCACTCAATTCATAATATCCTGTGCATAGTAATTTAGACTTCTGAAACGCCAAGCTTTAACTCTATTGCGAATGATTTTCCCTTGTAAATTATTAGGCATATTCCCCCATTGTAGATTTATGAAGGATGCTTTACCATTCTTAGTAAAGTATAACATAGGCATTTCTCTAGCTTTTTGGTTTATTCTTGAAGCTTACAGATCAACTGACATGTATTAAACTATCATAGCTGGAAGTTAACTCCAGGAGGAAGATAAATATTGGATAAATCATGAAAGTTACTAAAGCATTTCTCCAGCTCTTCATTTAATGTGTTATTTTAGTGGGAGAGTCAGAAGACCTGGGTTAACATCTTGAGCCTGAGATTTGCTGGCTTTCTTGTACTGGCTAAATCACCTTTTCTCTGTGCCTAGGCTTAATCTGTAAAAGAAGGAAGTGGATAAGAAAGGGAATAAATATTTATTTGGCACTGGCTATGTACCAGGTACTGTGCTAAGCATTTTAAAACATCTCATTCAATCCTCACAGTAGCCCTGAAAGATAAGTGCTTTTATTATCTCCAGTTTACACCTGTGAAAATTGGGGCAGACAGATGTTAAGTGACTTGCCCAGGGTCACATAACTAATAAATATCTGTGGTCAAGTTTGATTTCAGATCTTCCTCACTTCAAGTAGAGGGCCATCCTGCTGACCAGAATGGATAAGTGGAGTTTAAACTAGATAACTTTTAAATTCCATCTAATGTCTCATTTATGAGTTGATGATCTTATATCCCCCCCCATTAAATCTAAAACATAACAGGCTCTCATCACTTAAAAATTTACAGTTAAGGCTGCATAGCCACCCTGACAGATTAGAAAAAATAGCTTCTGACAAAAGCACCATCCATATCCTGCATCTATCAACTCTTGAGTTTGACTCAGCTTTTTGGTTTCTTATCAGCTGTTTTTTTTTCCTTGTTTTTGTGCTCCCCACCCCCATTATCAACCCCACCTTTCAATACTATTGGCTCTCCCTTCTTAGGATTGTCTACCTTGGCTGAACTGAGCTGACATGGAGTAAATGGGGATAATATATGAATGATTATATGGCATATTATTATAAGAATATCCATATGTGTAGTATTATGTAGTATTAATCACTCACATTATAATAATTTATTATATTTTATATTATTCATAATTAATAATAGAATTAATATTAATATTATAATAATTGGATATAGAATATAGAATTAGATATATAATATAGAATAAATAGAATAAATTAATAGTTGATATTAAGGCAATGATCTAAAGACATATATTTATATATTCCCCTGGGATGAAAGGAGAGCACATATGCATAATTTATAATAATTTATAAATAAATAATTTGATAGCAACTGTAAATTTGTGTTTATATTCACTAAGTCCCTGTCCCCAAAACAAAAAAATTACATCTTTATTTTCATCAAATCCCCAAACCAGAAGATATACTTTTAAGCACAAATATAGGGACAAGAGTAAGATACTATGAAATACTATGAAATATTATACTCTATTTTAAATTTTTTTAATTAATTTTTTATTTTTTAAATTATTTTTAACTTTTTAATTTAAAAAATAAATTCAATAAATAGTAACAGTATATAAATTAAAACCTCAATTTATAAAAAAACTATAAAATCTATCATTTTAACCTTTTAATATAGCTTAAATTCAAAGCAAAGCACTGAAAATGCTTAGATGGTCTGTAATACAGTCCCATAAACAAAACATTTGGTCTCAGCCTTACTGTTAATTTTAATTAGACCTTCATATTCAAGTTTCCACTGTCCAGTGAAAATCCTCTTAAAACTATTAATACCTGACAAGTGGAATCACAGTCAGGCACACTATCAGCATCCCATTACACCTTGACCAACCATACCTCCATGGGACACAATAGTGACCAACATTAAACTATAAACAAAAGTTTGATTAATCATAATTTGTTTAGGGTTGGTAAATCTCGTGCCAGCCACCATGGTCATATGATTAACCCAAATTAATAGTTAATTCTCTGAGTGAAGCATGTTTAAGCTATACCCTAAATAAAGTTAATACTTAACTAAATGGTAATATACTCTAATACTAAATACTTAATACTAAAATACACAATTAAAATGACTTTAATTGGTTCTAATAGAATTGGTTCTAGCAGCATGGCCCTATAGACCACTAACTGAATTGTCATCTGACATGGTTTTTTAAACTTGAAATATTTCCTTCCCCAGATTCCATTCTTTGGAAATAGCCTTAATCACCAACATCTTTGGATCTTGTTGCTGTTGAACTGTGACTCTCAGGCAGCCCCTGAAGATTATATACTACAAGTTAACACCCTAATAGTCCGGGTACAAATTTTGATGCTACTTATATTCTATATAGTCCCTCTAAGTCATTGTTTTTTAAAAATCCCCAACTTATCTACAATTTTAAATACTCCTTGGTTTGGAATCTTATTAAAGATCACTGAAATGTCATTTCCTTTGTCATCTCAAAGCACATTTGTTTATGCAAATAGTGCTGCTATGTATTATAGTATGAAGACTAAAGCTTCCTATTATGCTTATCTAAATAGTTTGATTACATATCATATTAAATAGTTTTACATATTTTATAAATATAGTTATGTGCTTACACTGGAACAAATGGCACATTTTTAAAAGTCTAATGAGAAACTAAAAATCTAAGCCATAAATACAGCAAATAGTTCCTCTATGTTTTAGCAAAATGTTGACATATGAACACATTAAGGAAATATTCTCTAATTTGCATTCCTAATATGAATTAGCTCATTAAGATTAAATACAATATCTAAAACCAACAGCTAATATCATCTGCAATGGGGATAAACTAGATGCATTCCCAATAAGATCAGGAGTGAAACAAGGATGCCCATTATCACCCCTACTATTTGACATTGTACTAGAAACACTAGCAGTAGCAATTAGAGAAGATAAAGAAATTGAAGGCATCAAAATAGGCAAGGAGGAGACCAAGTTATCACTCTTTGCGGATGACATGATGGTCTACTTAAAGAATCCTAGAGATTCAACCAAAAAGCTAATTGAAATAATCAACAACTTTAGCAAAGTTGCAGGATACAAAATAAACCCACATAAATCATCAGCTTTTCTATATATCTCCAACACAGCTCAGCAGCAAGAACTAGAAAGAGAAATCCCATTCAAAATCACCTTAGACAAAATAAAATACCTAGGAATCTATCTCCCAAGACAAACACAGGAACTATATGAACACAACTACAAAACACTCGCCACACAACTAAAACTAGACCTGAACAAATGGAAAAACATTAACTGCTCATGGATAGGACGAGCCAATATAATAAAAATGACCATCCTACCCAAACTTATTTATCTATTTAATGCCATACCCATTGAACTACCAAAATACTTCTTCACTGATTTAGAAAAAACCATAACAAAGTTCATTTGGAAGAACAAAAGATCAAGGATATCCAGGGAAATAATGAAAAAAAAACACATACGATGGGGGCCTTGCAGTCCCTGACCTAAAACTATATTACAAAGCAGCAGTCATCAAAACAATTTGGTACTGGCTAAGAAACAGAAAGGAAGATCAGTGGAATAGACTGGGGGAAAGCGACCTCAGCAAGACAGTATACGATAAACCCAAAGATCCCAGCTTTTGGGACAAAAATCCACTATTCGATAAAAAACTGCTGGGAAAATTGGAAGACAGTGTGGGAGAGACTAGGAATAGATCAACACCTCACACCCTACACCAAGATAAATTCAAAATGGGTGAGTGACTTAAACATAAAGAAGGAAACCATAAGTAAATTGGGTAAACACAGAATAGTATACATGTCAGACCTTTGGGAGGGGAAAGGCTTTAAAACCAAGCAAGATATAGAAAGAATCACAAAATGTAAAATAAATAATTTTGACTACATCAAACCAAAAAGCTTTTGTACAAACAAAACCAATATAACTAAAATCAGAAGGGAAACAACAAATTGGGAAAAAATCTTCATAGAAACCTCTGACAAAGGTTTAATTACTCATATTTATAATGAGCTAAATCAATTGTACAAAAAATCAAGCCATTCTCCAATTGATAAATGGGCAAGGGACATGGATAGGCAGTTCTCAGATAAAGAAATCAAAACTATTAACAAGCACATGAAGAAGTGTTCTACATCTCTTATAATCAGAGAGATGCAAATCAAAACAACTCTGAGGTATCACCTCACACCTAGCAGATTGGCTAACATTACAGCAAAGGAAAGTAATGAATGCTGGAGGGGATGTGGCAAAGTAGGGACATTGATTCATTGCTGGTGGAGTTGTGAATTGATCCAACCATTCTGGAGGGCAATTTGGAGCTATGCCCAAAGGGCGACAAAAGAATATCTACCCTTTGACCCAGCCATAGCACTGCTGGGTCTGTACCCCAAAGAGATAATGGACAAAAAGACTTGTACAAAAATATTCATAGCTGCGCTCTTTGTGGTGGCCCAAAACTGGAAAACGAGGGGATGCCCATCAATTGGGGAATGGCTGAACAAACTGTGGTATATGTTGGTGATGGAGTACTATTGTGCTAAAAGGAATAATAAAGTGGAGAAGTTCCATGGAGACTGGAACAACCTCCAGGAAGTGATGCAGAGCGAGAGGAGCAGAACCAGGAGAACATTGTACACAGAGACTAATACACTGTGGTATAATCGAACGTAATGGACTTCTCCATTAGTGGCGGTGTAATGTCCCTGAACAACTTGCAGGGATCTAGGAGAAAAAAACACCATTCATAAGCAAAGGATAAACTGTGGGAGTAGAAACACCGAGGAAAAGCAACTGCCTGAATACAGAGGTTGAGGGGACGTGACAGAGGATAGACTCTAAATGAACACTCTAATGCAAATACTATCAACAAAGCAATGGGTTCAAATCAAGAAAACATCTAATGCCCAGTGGACTTACGCGTCGGCAATGGGGGGTGGGAGGGAGGAAAAGAAAATGATCTTTAACGAATAATGCTTGGAAATGATCAAATAAAATATATTTAAAAAAAAAGATTAAATACAATATGTATGGAGTAACAAATAAATGCATATTGTTTTTTGTATGTGTAAATATACATATATTGGTACTGTATACATGGTATACATGTAAATATATATGTATATGTAAATATACAAATATAATATGTAAAATAAACATATTGCAAATGTTTATTTAAGCACACAACCCCAAGGGATAGATCACTTAAAATGGAGATAGGTATTTTTATCAAACAGGTCAAAAGATAATAAAATGTGGATTTTAAAGGAAAATGTAGACCCTGGGAACATTAGGGAAACTTTGGCAAATAGAGGTGTAACTCAGTCTGTACTTAGCATAATAGGGTCATTGCCATTTTTTTTTGGAAGAGGAGGTCATGGATCATTTTGAATTTTATATGGGATTAAATTCATTATTTTAGGCCATGAAATTCTGAGATAAGAATAATAAACATGAATAACCATTTTTTCTGTTTTCATTTCTTACTGATAAGGTCAAATTCAATATAATTATAATGGTCAAGGATGTTCCAGTTTTTAAGGCTATTTCCAATTATTAATCTAAAATTATAACTGCTAATATTATGAAGGTTTTAATATCAGATTATTGATTAATTCTGTTAAGAGATAGCCTAAAAAGGGCATCTAGCATTAAGAGTAGGCCAAGAGGCAGAAGAGTCTGATGAATTTTAGATGATGAAGTATGACAAATTCAAATTGGACCTAATACTCTAGAAGTTAGAATGTAAATAAATGAAAAGTTAGCCTGAAGTGTTATTATAAGTAATCTAGTAGGAATTACATTTGATAAGTATGTATGAAGACTCTTCTATATCAAGTTATATATAATTTATGTATATAAAATATCCTACAAATATAAGTAACATAATTACTCTTGAATTCACTTTAATTGGGAAATTTATCTTATTAATTGATAATCTATCAAATGCCAGTATATTGCCAGGGGCCATCAAGACACAATGTTTGACATGATCACCTGTGGAAACCTAAAGCTGCAAAGCAGCCCCTAGGAAGGATAGAGACACCCACTCAGCCCCACTCTGTGTGACTTCTCTCACTAAAAACCCTTATTATTGGAATTGCTATGATTATTGTTCTTTCTCTAACTTCAGGAAAAATAATACAAGAATAAAATATTTGCCATATTAATACATATGTTCCATTTCATTCCACCAGATTATCATCAAAAGATCATACTTACAAAATCAAACCTAAAGACTCCAATGGGTTAAAACTTCTAACAAGACTGCACTCAGAATTCCCCACCCCCAAGTACAGGCCAGGAGCAAGTTCTCCTGAGTTAGTATATTAATTACTCTTTAGGGAGAGGCTTGTACACTATGTTTCAGTGACTTGTTTCACCAACTAAAATCTGTCTTGGAAACCCCCAATGAAACATTAGGAAAATGATTAACCTGATATTATAGAATTATAATATTATAGAATATCTAAAACTGGATTGTTTCTGTTACCCTTTGATCCTTCAATTTGGCAGCAGTGTTTTGTGGATTGTTTTCTAAGAATTCCTGATTGATTATCTATTTTATTAAAAGTAACAAATGATTTTTCTTTGATTTTCCACAAGTCCGAGCACCTCAAAGGTTAATGAGAACTGACCTCTAGCTATGCTGCAGTGATGGAAACATTTATCTTTTGCAAAAACTTTGTGTATGTTGTCAGAATCAATAGTAACATAGTATGTAGAAGGATCACAGAATGTTAATCAAACAATTTGTTAAAAGCTAATGTATGACTTATCCAATTATCCAATTGTCTGTATAGAACATGTATGTTTAATAGTGAATTTGTGTCCAAGGAAATATGTAAGCATTTGGGGGGGCATAATAAAGCCAACTGTGGACATAGCGGAGCAGTTCTGTGCAAAGCCTGGCTGCAGGTTTACACTCTTAACTGTCTTCCCACCATTCATTCACCCCTTCATCACCATACCTAGTTGAGGACCCCTTAAGCCATGGACAAAGCAGGTCCTGGAACTCACAGCAGTATATCATATGATGAGAAAAAATTGCTAATGAAATTGCAGTACTGATACTCTATCCATGTTAATAAAATAATAATTTTTAGATATAATTAAAACTGGCAGACACATTTTTGGAATGCAAAAAAAGTGTAGGAAAGATTCTAATTTTAAAATGTTCCTAGAAAATTAAAAAAATAACTTGCTACTATTACTACCAAATGGGAAACCAGAGGTCTTAGGTCAGAGAGTTATCAGGAGTTGTAATAAAGTAGATATACACATTTGATATTTTTTAAACATCAAAAGGATGTGTTTTCGATGCTGGTGAGATTAAGTATGGAAATGTGATGAGACAACTTTGCTGCCTAAGACACATTCATGGTCTCACAAGGTGTTTCAGGGTAGGCTCAGGTTAGTAAGTAGGAATTTTGTATTAATGGAGTTCTAGGAAAATTATAAAGAAGAGTTACATTAAAATGTAAAGATCTGGGTCAGGAGAAAATAAACATAAAGTTAGAGAGGAGAGTAGCAATGTAACTACATGTTCCAGGGAAGAATCTGCTTCTAAAGCAAGTCTGTTTAGGGAAACAATACTAATATTCCTTCCTTCCTATATTTTTCCTTCCTTCCTCCCTCCCTCCCTCCCTTCCTTCCTTCCTTCCTTCCTTCCTTCCTTCCTTCCTTCCTTCCTTCCTTCCTTCCTTCCTTCCTTCCTTCCTTCCTTCCTTCCTTCCTTCCTTCCTTCCTTCCTTCCTTCCTTCCTTCCTTTCCTTCCTTTTCTTCCTTCCTTCCCTTCCTTCCCTTCCCTCCCTCCCTCCCTCCCTCCCTCCCTCCCTTTCTCCCTCCCTTCCTTCCTTCCTTCCTTCCTTCCTTCCTTCCTTCCTTCCTTCCTTCCTTCCTTCCTTCCTTCCTTCCTTCCTTCCTTCCTTCCTTCCTTTCTTCCTTCCTTCCTTCCTTCCTTCCTTCCTTCCTTCCTTCCTTCCTTCCTTCCTTTCCTTCCTTTCCTTCCTTTCCTTCCTTCCTTCCCTTCCTTCCTTCACTTCCTTCCTTCACTTCCTTCCTTCACTTCCTTACCTTCCTTCCCTCCCTTCCTTCCTTCCTTCCTTCCTTCCTTCCTTCCTTCCTTCTTCCTTCCTTCCTTCCTTCCCTACTTCTTTCTTCTATTTTTCTGGCTTTATAAACTCCTTTAAATAAAAAAAAGGAACAAAACTCAGCCCTTCAGAAATAAGAGAGACTTACAGAGAATGAATTAAAATCCCAATAAATTGTACTTTAATTCATCTCAAATATTAGCTTAAAAAATAGCTGGATGTCTATCTATGGTATATTCATCAAGGAAATAGCTAGACACATACATCTTCCTTTATATTAATTTGAAATATGAATAATGTTCTTCTAAGGATTTGATTTGTTTAATTGAACAAGAAAGACAGGTATTTTATGGGGAAAGCTATGAACTTTAATTAATATTTCTAAATTAAGAAAATTACAGCCTATTTACTCTACTACAATTGCTTATTATCATTTGAAGAATTTTTACAATGAGATTATAATACATTTTAAAATTATTCACTTACAATGGAAAAATGTTAAGCAAATTATTTTACTTGTTTAATGATCACAGCAATAAGCTGTTATTATTACCTTTGTATGAAGTATATATGCAACATTACTTAGTTAAGAAAGAACTTTACTCAAGAAGACAAGAGGTCACACCCACTTTCTCACAATCTGCCTATAAGACTCAGCAAGAGTGGTAGGAACAATATCTTAATCCTTCCTCTCATACAAAATATGCTATTTTTTCCCTTAAAAATAGAAACTTTCTTTGACACTTGGTTGATATCACTTCTTTATCTCTGGAGTTCAAAGAAGCCATAAAAATGGTTATGAGAAATGGAACATTACACTACCCTAAAAACTTGAAATTAAGGATCAAGGAAAGGGCAATAGATACCTTTGGGTCTTGGTAAGACTGACTAGGATTTATATCTTGTGTCATGGTTTTCAAGAAGTCACAAGAACAGATCAACTTAAAACCTATTAATATTATTAATGATGATATTGGAACTTGACAGCAAGTGGGTAGGTTCATCCCTAATCCACTCCTGCTTCTTGATAAGATTCCTTGCTCAAATTGCATTACAATAAAGTTTTTGGAAAGGGAATTCATAAAGGATGTCATCAATAAAACTTTATAAAGAAAAATAGAAGTTCCTTATGCCACTCACATTGGTCTTTCATAGCAAGTCAACTTTTTCTTCTTCAAAATAATTTCCTTTTGTGTCTTCAGCGTATCCTTTCTGAGTACTTTCTATGTCCTTTGGATAACAGGAGGGGCAAGATGTTTGACTACAAAGCCATTGGCCCATGATTTTTGTCTTTCCTTATTCTGGACTTTTGATATATTTTCTGCCCAAAACTAGGGTGTTTTCAGAATATTAGAATGTGATCCATTTTCCTCTCCTTTTTTAAAAAATAGACTGAACTGTTGTTGTAACTCTCTGGTTATCATCATTTCTTCCTTAGTGATCAGAACAGGTCCCAAATTGTCTTGTGGCAAGAAAGGAACAGTAGAAAAAGAGCCTCTGTGCCCTATTTATATACATGTGATGTCAGAAAATAATAGGAAATCTCTAAGAGTGTTGAGTATATCCAATTGTTGAACTTCCTAGAAGATATGAGTATATATCACTGAAGAATATGAATGAATCCATTAGAATATTGAAGTAACTATCCAACAATACCCTACAATTACTTATGTTTCAAACAATAATGTTCTCAGCAATATAAGTCCTCTCAGCATAAGGGGAGACTAACCAATAATTCATTTAAAAAGCACTTATTGAAACTGGATACAAATACAAATAAATATGAAGATCCTACTCAAATAATTTAGCAAACAACATAAAGCTCAAATGTACAAAGATGTAGAGCACTTCCATTTATATAGTCAAAAAATGGAAATGAGTTATGGAATCACAATAAATTATTGGATACATATGATATAGAATATTAACTTGTGAAAACTGACTCATGAAAAGATGTATAAAAATTAAACAAAGCAAGTGTTTAACAAATCAATGTATTATCTTGAATAATTTAAACTATGTAAGTGGAAACCACTTTAAAATGTGACAAAACAGATCAGAAACACTGGACAATGTTGGTATTACCTTATGATGAATTGAAAAGTAATAAAAAAATGAAGACATTCCTTTTTAATATTGTTTTTCTTAACTTTTGGGGGAGGCTTGTGCAACACAGCTCTGAATAGGAATATATTAGGGATTTGTAAGATATTAAAATAATTTATTAAAAAATGAACAAGTTATCAAAATTTCAAAGAATTATGGTAGGCATATATACAAAAGATGCAGATGTGTCAGAATATACAATGATCAGAAGACTGAATAATTCAACTCTTATGTGGTTCTTTTTTCTTTTGCACAGGAAAAAAATGCTTTGTGGATTAAAAAAATATAGAATGAAAATGATATCTTGGGAACTAAAACCAAAGTTAAATGTAGATTTTTAAAAACAATTTTAAGTCATGTGGTCTGAATGTTTCATCCTAGAGTACTAAAAGAACTGACAAAGGTGATACCGAGATACTATGGGTTATATTTGAAAAACCTTGGAAAAACAGCAGAGGTCCTACAGGGTTACAAAATGGAAAATATTGTCCTGATTCTCAAAAAAAAAAAAAAAAGAAAAGAGAGCAAAGTATAAAACTATATTTTAGCAAAACATATTTCTGTTTTATTTTCACACAAAAAAATCTCAATTAATGAATTTTAAAAAATTAAAGCTCAAAAAGCCAGTGATAATTTCTGGAATGCTCCACTAGAGACATCCTTTCCTACTGAAATTGAAATGATTAATGCTCACATTTTTTATTTGGCCAATGAAGGGATATTTTCCTAATCATTAGAACTATTCAAAGGTAGAATAAAACACCTTAGGAAGGTTTCCTCCTCAATTGAAATCTTTAAGAACTGGATGATCACTTGTCAGCTCTGTAATAAAAGAGATTTTCTTTAAAATCTGGTTTGGACTGGATGACTTCTATGTTCCCTTCTCTAAATAGGCACCTGTAATTATGTAACTATAAATTTTAATCCCTATTCCTAGCAAAATTACAATACATCATTAAGGGGACTGATTTTTCAGCTTTCAGAAAGTATACCTATCCCATGAAAACTATTATAATTTAATAAAAAATCAAATAAAATAGTCTAAAACACTTCATTCTCCCCAAAGATAATAGATTTATAAAGTATGGCTATGGTACAGACATAGCATGTTTAGATTTTATCAAAGCACTTAAAATATATTATATTCTTCTTATACACAAGATTGAAGTAGCTACTATAACATGGTTACATAGATATAAGACTGGTTAAAGTCCAGACTCCCTAAGTCATCATTAATTGGTCTGTTCAACTTGGATTAAACCAAAATTTACAAAAGAAGTAGAATGATGAAGATTTATATTAGTAAACTAAAACTTCATACTAGATTATTATTGTCCTAATTAAGTTACCAACAGTTTTAACTATTTTAAACAATTGGTTATCTATTGTGTTAGTTAAATGTG
Source organism: Monodelphis domestica (assembly GCF_027887165.1). Taxonomy (NCBI): domain Eukaryota; kingdom Metazoa; phylum Chordata; class Mammalia; order Didelphimorphia; family Didelphidae; genus Monodelphis; species Monodelphis domestica. Next base: position 199,859,683 of record NC_077232.1, read on the forward strand.
TTAATTAGGTGTTATTATTAAATACTATAGAACAATTTGTTATTTAAAATACTCCCAACATCCTGCAACATAAAGTTCCTGCCACTGCATCCTGTACTTAAATATTTGGGGAGAGTATGGCTAAAGATTTTCCTGACTCTGGTGTTAATATTCTTTATAAAGCTACTCATAGAAAGACAAGAGTACACTGTAGTATAATTTCACCAAAATGGGAGGGTATTTTCAGTTCTATTCAAGTAACAATCAGTCATCTTGAGTGAGGTAAACATGTGGTAAGGGAGATCACCTAAGGAGATCAAAACATGAATATAGGGATTATCAGTATATTCAAATAAAATCTAGAACATCTAATTAAATGCTAACTATCTGATGCATATTTACTGTTAAAAATCGTTGTACTCTATGATATTTAGACACAAACTGTAGGCAATTTCAGTAAATTACAGGAGTTAATATCACTTACATAACCAAACCAAATTTTCACCTTTCTTTTCACTTATTAGTTTTTCATTAATATTTTCTCCCAAAATGACTAGAGATTTCTACTCTGGATTCTCAAAAGCTACTATAGTTGACCATAAATTTGGCCAATTCTCCAAAACACCTTGTTCACCTGTGCTTACTTTTGAAGGAGAAAGTCAAGAACTTTTAATTGAAAGCAGAATGTTTGAATCAAAATATTAAGAGGGTAGAGTTTTGTCAACAGAATCAAAATGATAAAGTGGTGAGACTGAAGAAAATACATTTTCAAAAGGCTTCATGGCATCATTTCTGAATTTGAGTGAAGTTTTATAAGAATTTTTGAACTGGGAACCCAATTTCAAAAGATTTAGCTGAGAACAAGCAATGAGGAGAAAAAGGTATAGATAACTCTTTCAGCAGTGGAATGAAAGAAAAACATTAGGAGAAATAGAAGGGTTAAGAAAATTGTGCATGCATGCATGTATGTGTGTGTGTGTGTGTGCATAGACAGAAATAATTGGGATAATTAGACTTCACAATTTTGGCTGCTTAAATATGATCCTCTTTTCATCTCTCATCTTTATATTACCAGTATTCACCCACAGACATTCATGTTCAATTCCTGGGTGATTTCAGACACCTTCCACTTTTTCAGTTCTTATTTTCATTTCTTATCAACCCCAAATCCATATTTTATCATAGGGACATTATATAACAGCTTAAATCCCTCATTTCTCCACTGTATTATGAGCTCCATGAGCACAGAATGAATGACATGTTTTGCTTTTTTATAACTGCCAGTGGGAAATGCAATACTCTGCACATAGTGGATGTTTAATAATCACTTGTTGAATGAATCCATTGAATAAATGAATGGGCAGTTGGTACTGACAGGAACTGAGTGTCTGAATGGTATTACTGACCTTTACTTTGTTCATTACCAACAAAGAAGGCAGTGGGAGGTATGGTAAAGGTGAGGAAACACTGCATGAATAATAAACAGGAAGCAAATCTCTCAGTACTTCAAAGATACATCATTTAATCAGTATGTGTTTGTGACAGAACTCCACCAAATCTTAACAGATTATCTTAATGAGTTTCTGAATCAAAAAATAAATAAATAAATAAATCAGCATCTTGTAGTCAATGATGAGTAAAGATCTTTGGGAAAGAAACTTGCAGAAAAGCAACTATTTTGACAGATAATATCTCTGTAGAATTTGACAGACCTTGCCCTGAGCTAGAATAGTCTTTTTAAAAAACTCTTACCTTCCATATTGGAAGCAATAGTTTGCATTAGTTCTAAGAGTGACCAAGGCTAGGAAATGGGACTAAAGTGACTTGGCCAAATTCACACAACTAGGAATGGTCTGAGACAAGATTTGAACCCACGATCTCCCCTCTCCAGGCTTGCCTCCCAATCCAATAAGCCACGTAGATGCCCTTATTGGTTTTTGTTTTTTAAGACTTCAGAGTAACATTATGTTAGGATGAGCCATTAGAAAGTACACAGAGGGTAGAAATTCATCATTGTATTTAACCTATTCCTTCTGTAAATTAACTTCTTGTCTGATCACTACAAAATATATCATTTCACTGTGATTTCTGTGAAAGAATTCAGATACAAAGTATATGATAATAGGCGAAAAGTTAATTCGATTAATTTTCTTCCTGATTCAACATTCCTGGGTATTTTGTCTTTTAAATCTTTTTAGGCCTATATGTTGATGCTTTCATTCTCTCTCCCTCTTGCTCTCTCCATCTTCCTCTCTCCCTCTCTCTTTAATTGATACATACAGAACTTAAAGTTAATTCTTAAAAAAAAAAAACTGTACAAAATAGTCATTTCTTGTCCTAAATGTGTATTTTATAATTACTTTTTCATTTTTGTTAATCTTATTTGATTTTCTTTATTTCTTTGAATTGAAGATTTTTCTATGTAAAATAATTTCTCTGCTATGCTTTCTTTTGTAGTCCTTTCTTTTTTTCAAAGCATAATATTTTAAAATTTATAACTTGTCCCATAATTGAAAAATATGTTATACTGAATGCCTCCTGATTGGGTTTGATTTTCTGGATATCATATTTCAATATTTGTTTTTTTCTTATAACAAGGGAATAGTGAATTCTGTCTCATTCAAATAAGTATCACTTGTAGGTCAATGGCTTTCTCTTTATTTATTGCATTATTTGTGGCATAATTACAAATGCTCATAAATTAGAAAATTTTATTTTGAGGTGAATGAAGCTTGGATTTTCTCTTTGTTAGTAGCCACTGTATTCTACAGAGTTGCATATTGCAATATACTTCTAATAATTCTGAGTAATTTTCCTGCATTATTTCCACATACAAATATTCCCTAAATATACACATATACCCCTCAAAATGGTATTTTCTCAGCTGTCATGTTAGATGTAATTATTTTCTTAAAATTCTTATTCATTTCCTTTCCATTCCATGTAGGTAGTTTAAAGGGAAAAACAAAGAAAATGTATCTCTTTATGCCTCTATTTAAGTATTTTATAATTGATTTAACCCAAAAGAACCCCATTATAGGAAAATACCAACTCTCCAAGATTTTGTTACCTACAATACACACACACACACACACACACACACACACACACACACTACAATTTTGTTCCTCTTTTTTGCTACAGTTGGACTCTAGGTATTATTTGTAATATCAAGGTTGGTAGCGATACATATGTAATTTTTCTTTCTTCTTATTTTTTCCTGTGTATCTCTTTAGAATCTGGTAAAACTTATAGACTCCTTATCATGAGGTTTCCATGTATAAACTAAAATATATAGAATTTTGATTAAAATCAAAAGTTAGTTGAAAAATATGGATGTAACTTTCTTTTTCCATCTAAATTCAAAGATCCCCTAACATTTACTCCCCCCCAAAAAAACTTGAGGTCTATATATCCAATATCAAGAACCTCTGGCTTAAAGGTTTTTAAATTAATATTTACAAATTACAGGCAAATATATTCTTATTGGTCCTTTTTAAGTGCATTTTATCCCTAGCTAGGCATCTTTCAATCCAATTATTTTAGTCATGGTCCAGTAATCAAAATCCTGTTCTATACATAATACCCTGCTCATTTCCCATATCTGTTTTTTTTTTAAATTCTTAACTTGTTGCTTAGTACATGGCTAGTTGGCTTATTTACCACATTCAATTAGGAGAACTGATAATTTAAAAAAATGTGTTCCTATTCTTCATTTTCTTGCTCAAGAATTCATAGTATTTAGCAATAATTAAAACATCTTTTGAGAAATTTTAGTTTTGCCCTCTTGAATCACCAAAAAAGAGTCCTAAGACTTTTTAAAAATTATTTTAGAAGATACAGGCAATGACTTCATTAAAAAAAGAAAGGAGGGGGCAGCTGGGTAGCTCAGGGGATTGAGAGCCAGGCCTAGAGATGGGAGGTCCTAGGTTCAAATCTGGCCTCAGATACTTCCCAGCTATGTGACCCTGGGCAAGTCACTTGACCCCCATTGCCTACCACTCTTCTGCCTTGGAGCCAATACACAGTATTGACTCCAAGAAGGAAGGTAAAGGTTTAAAAAAAAAGAAAGGAAAGCAAAAAAGAGAAGCTGAATACACCTTCATTTCTTTCATGATTTTGCTGACTGCTTTTCCTCATTTTTGCAGTGACATAAAAGCTTCACATGCACACTTTTGTGATCCAACTTGTCTCTCTATAGTTTGGGGTAACTAATGACAAAAATGGGGAAAGACCTCATAACTTAAACTTACTTTATTTGATACACTTATACCATTATTACTTTAAAAACTGGTTTTGCCTTAGAGAATTTTCTTTTTTGAGAGGAATTTTATTTGAATTTAAAATATCACACATATTTTTATTTTATTTTTTCACACATATTTTTAAATCAAGCAAAGCCAGTCATCATTATTTTAAGAATCTTCATCAAGCAGAAAATTGTTTCAGCTTTATACCATTCACTTTAACATTTGACTTTCTAGCACCATTTAATCCTATGCAGATCAACTATTTTTCTGTGAAAAGTTACGGTGTTGTGTTTAAAAGGTTTACTCTTTGTAAAAGAACACTTCTAACTCATGCAAATGGTTGTAGAAATTTTATAGTAGACACTTCTCATTCTTCTCTGTTTCATTAAATCTCTTTGCATATAAAATTCATACTCTACTTATAAAAGATAACAAAAAACAAGAAATTATAGTGATCATCAACTGAAAATCCATTTTTTGGATATAAAAAGCTAGAGGACAATAGAATTGACCATTATTATCTGAAATTATCTAAAAGAATAGGGAGCATGGACAATGTTGAGAAAAAGAAATAAATAACTTCAAACCTAACTTTCATGAATGCCAACAGCATATCTTACTCCCTTCTCTTTTATCCACAATTTTTACAAACTAGGTAAGTAAGCAAGAACACACATTAGTTAAGTTAATGAAATTGAGACCTTCCAAGCAAAGAATTTCTTTTCCTTCCATCACATGTTAATGAAGTTGTGAATAAGTCATTAAATTTGGAGCTGTAGGAGTCTTAGGTTTAAATCCTGACTGTCAATTTTTACCTATATGAGTGAGCAAGTTATTCAATTTGAGTCTTTGATTCCTTAGCCATAAAAAGGAGATCATACTATCTGGAGTATCAAAATTTCTGTAGGAGGATGATCAAATGAGATGGTATACATAAAAGTTCCTTTGAAACTGTAAAACACTTATCTTTGCTAGTTATTACTGCAGTTGTTAAAGGAGATAAAATTGGGAATGGCTTGTCATTTGACCTCTTCTATCCTTCCATACTCTGCTAACTGTATTATTATTGAGAATATATAAAATGCATTTAATGAATGGGAAAAATGATGCAGATCCTGCTTACTAATTATTCACAAAGATGGCACATTAGTGGTGCCCTACTTGATAACTTTTTGACTTGTACAGTATATTTTGTGAATATCTATTATGTGCCTACTCAGCCTGTTCCTACATATAGTTGGAAATGTGTAAATACTTTAATGCCAATGAAAAAATGTTTAAGTTCATCTAAAAGACATTTCCCCCCCAGGACAAAGAATGTCATTTGCATAAAGCAAGAATGCCAGGCAGCTATAATTTATTAAATTGCAATTCTAAGGTCACAGAGTTTCATATGCATAAGGACAGCTTAGTAGGCTGCTTGAGAAACAATCATCTAACTCTTCAGTGAAATCTTTTTACAGGGTAGCATTGGTGGGCTAGAAATAATTCTTCATTTGAACAATTCTATAAGTCTAAAGAGTTGAATCACTCTATAGAAATGAAAGGCTTTGTCTCAGAGAATAATGAACTTAAACTGTCATGTGCATTCAGTAACCACTTGCAACTAAAGGAGTTTTCACTTTTAGCTGAATGTAATAGAAACTATCAGCCACCAAGGAAACAGAAAATTTTCTACATTAAAAGTTTCATAACATATATTAAAAGCAACATAAATTATTTGTGTAGCAGAGAAAATTAGAATATAAGCCTCTAAGAAATTCAAGTGAAAATATATTTTGTCTAGAGTAATTGAAATAGAATCTAGATTTATAATTATTTATGGAAACTTTTTTAATTGTATGCTTTTTTCCTTATTCTAATAATAAAATTTCTTTCTATATGTTTCCCAAAGTAGAGCAGATTTATGGTATTTAAATCCAAATAACTTTCAATAAAAGTTGAAAAACATCAATAATGAGAAAATATGAAAAAGCATATGCAGAAAAAAATTGATTGCTTTTATGGGAAAACTTTCAAGGAAATAGATATGGAGTTTGATGGTTCCAAATTGAGAGAACACCATGGGAAACTTAAGAGTAAAGGTCATATGTATGTAATGATATATTTATTAAAGACTACACCAAATATTTGGATTTTGTCATTGTTAATGTTATTTTCAGTGGGAGAGAAGAGAGAAAAATATATTGAAAAAATGAGAACAAAAAAATATTGACTTGGAAGGTGGAAGAAAATGAAAAGATATAGCAAAATTTATGAATGATGTGAAAAGAAGGGGATAAAATTAATGATGACCAGGATATAATGTGATTTATACACACATCACAATGCCCTAAGAATCAATGACTTTATTGTAAGTACACCCATAAAAACTATTCTTCTAACTAGTAGACCATCCTTCAGAGTGGCGATAGTTGAACATTCATCATAATCCAGTCAACCTGGTGATGATCCTTGTGACAGTGCCAGCAAATCTGTGCTTCAAAGTTCATTATACTTCATAGTCATTAGCTAGGCAGAGAGATCTTCTAGGGATCCAACAACACAATTCGAGAATATTTTATCATTGTATGACTCTGAAGGCCTTTGCATTGCATTAATGACAGCACTGATACAAACTTATTCATGTGTATTACGCTTTAGCTGGATATCAGTCACTGACAGTTCTATGTAATTAGATATGACATCTTTTTGCTAATGATAAGAAAATTATTAACATACTTCATTACCATTGTACTTAGTCACTTCTTGATTTACACTGCTTTCTAATTTAAAATTTATAGAAAAGCTAGTTCTCAAATCCAGATGCCATGTACACCCATGCTAACAAATTAAGGTATTATTTATTCATTTTCAATTCCCTGCAGGGACTGACCATCTTTGAAGTATTACAATGTAATGCAAAAGCCACTATTAAACTTGAGGTTTTTAGGAAGTTTTATTCCTGAAACCTTCAGATCGTGAAATGAATTTTCTAAATGTCTCAACATGACATGTGTAACCTATTTACAGGTAAGGCGTCTTTTAGAATAAATTTCAGAAGGTGAATTGTAATATTCTAAACCTTAATACAGTCACAGACAGTCAACATTCCATTCTTGATCCTAACTCAGCACATATGAAAGTATGTAATAGATCCTTGGTGTTAGGGATATTTTTAAACCTAAAGGAAAACACAAAAGTTATACATCACCTTTAATCCCAGAACCAATTTTTCTAGCTATTAAAACCTTTAATGCTCTTCTATGATTTGATATATTTTATGAACTTCTTATAATTATATTAAAAGTAGGAGAGATAAGAGAGCACTTATTACTAGAAAAGTGAAATCTAAACATGAGCCTATCTTTGTACTGATAGTTGAACCCTGTGAGAAAAAAATAAAAGAAAATATGGAAAATGATAACAATGCTGCAGGACTTGGAGCTTATTTTTTCAAAAAGGTAAAAATGTAGAGCCTTAACATTATAAGTTGTAGAATTTGACTTCATTCTGTAGCAAAATTCTCAATGAATGGATAGTGTCTGAGAAGTCAGGAAGAAAACCAATCATCACTAAGAACTCATACTGGTTCATAGAGAAGTTAAGTTGTATCAATTTCATTTCTGTTTTTGAAGGGTTATTAGACTGGTAAAGGAAACAGGGAAATAATTTAAATAAGGACATATCTGGATTTCATAAAAGTAGTTAAACAATATATCTCTATTCAGGAAGACTGAAAAGTGAGAAGAGGAAAGTAGAAAATCATTGCTAACCACAGTCCTAATGAGAGCATCAAACTTTCTCATACTTTTGGTCTCCTGAATAATGATACAAAAGGGGGTAAAAAAGCTCAAATGTCCTTCCCATTTTTTTCTTAAAGGGCCTTTATATTTATTTATTAATAAATAAATAAATTAATTAATTAATTAATTTTAGGCAATGATGATTAAGTAACTTTCCCAGAGTCATACAGCTAGGAAGTGTCTGAGGTCATATTGGAACCCAGGACCTCCCATATCTGGGTCTGATTCTCAATTCACTGAGCCTCCCAGCTGCCCCAAAAGTGGCCTTTACATTGTAGTGGTAGGACAGAAATAAAGAACAAAAGAGTCAAATGGAAAGTCATTGTGCCACTATGATCCAGCCTAGAGGAGTAGGGAGTCATCTACTTGAGTAGATTTCTCTGTACACCTTTATTTGTGAGATATGTCTGGCAAACATATAATATATGAATATAATGGAAATTTACTGCAACTTAAGAAATAATTGTAAAAATTCAGAGAAATGTGGAAAGACCTTTATGAAGTAATATAAAATGTAGTAAGGAGTCAGGTGAAAAATTAAATAGCTACAGCAACAGAATATATTGTGATGGTATCTTATTATGAAAGCTGAGACATGCTCATATATATATATATATATATATATATATAATTTTAGCTTATTTTTGTAACATTTAAATTTCTCAGCTGTCTTGTTTCTGTCTCCCCCAGTCTTCACTAGTGAAGGCTACCATTTGAAACAGATAAATATGGATATGGAAATCTATACTAAGCATACTTCTATTTATCACTTTTCTCTGGAGGCAGATAATATCTTTCTTAGGTCCTTTGTAGTTAATTTGAATATTTTTAATACTCTGAATAGCTTAGTCATTCATAGATACTTTTAACAGTCAGTAAGAGGTTAGCTGAAAAATGACCTATACTATCAGTCATAATCATGTAGTTGGACTGTTTTAATTACTTTAAAATGTACTTTATGAGGGGAATTGAGAATTTTTTCAAAAGTACATGTCTATGTATACACACATATTTTGTTATTCATCCTAAATCCATACTTAATAGAACTGTTAATTATATATGTGTATATATATATATATATCTAAAATAGTTTAAATACACATATGTGTGTATAAAAGGTTATTCAGAAGTCTGTTTCCCCAAATATGATCATATTAATCTTAAAAGGAATTTTTTTTCAGGATGCCTATTCATTTTGCCCTGTGGTTCAGACAGCAACCAAGTAGAGAAAAGTATTTCCAGAGGCAGGAAAATAAGTCCCAGGGAAAGAAAGGGAAGGTATGTACACTGATCCTACTTGATGGAGCATTTATCTATGTTTAGGGACTGATGTATAGTTGATCAGTTTGAGTAGTGATCATTTCCATGGTCTTGGAGAATTGTATTGCATGCAATATATCAATGAGTTTTTGAATACCAATCTGGAGGAAGAGTATTCCAGAGTCTGATACTCAACCTAAAAAGAAATCCTTGTGAGAATGAGAGAATTGGATTTTGGCAGGAACAACCAACTCCATTGGTTCAGCAAATGGATGATCTCTCAGGATAGATATTTTTGGGTTTTTAACAGGAATAGTTCTTGAAGGGATTTTACAGACATCAGCATCACTAATGTTTGGGTCTCAGTAGTTCAGGAAACATGAATTCTGTTTTTAATTAGTGCTCTGGTTGATTTACCATGTTATCTACCCTATCCTTAGGACTCTATTTTAGAAAATGGAAACTTGAATCAAGGTGACTAAAGGAGAGAAGCTATTAGAATTCTCCCCTATTTTAAAGATAACTAGTTCTCTCTGGAAAATGGGGCTATTAACCATCCACAACCCTCCTCTTGTTGTGAAGATAAAATATATAATAATCTTAAGCACTTTGCAAACCATAAAGTGCTACATAAATGCTACTATTATTATTGCACAATGCTACTAGTTCCAGCAAAAATAACGTTTTTAAGAAAATTTTGCACTTGAGCACCATTTTTTTCATTGCAAAGTGCTACGAGTTATAGCAAAAATAACATGTTTTAAGAAAGTTTTGAACTTGAGCAAAAACACCATCCTCAAAACAGCTCATTGAAGTATGTATATCTCTTTTAGAGATGAAAATGATGATGATAACCAAATGTTTATAGTGCTTTCATAGGATAAGTACTTTACAAATATCATAAGAAAATGTAATCTAAGAAAACCCAACTAAGTTTGGGTAATAAACTAATATTTAATAAGAATAATAAATGTCTGTGCCAGAAGTCAAAAGTACCAGTATACTGTGCCTCATAAGTGAAGTATATAGTGCTTAAATATAAATATAAGATTATGAAAGCTTAAAATCAGTCCTTACATAGAATTTCAACCATAGCAAGGCTAAATTGTATTGAACTAGATAGCCTCACAGAATTAGTGAATTATGGAGATTTAATAAAAATATCATCAGAAAGATCCTTGATGTTTTTATATGACAGTCACTATAACAGGCAAAAAGAGATGGGGATTGGTGGCTTTGGGGCTCCAAAGATAGAACCAGATTCCAGTGAAATCCTGAAAGAGGGAAGGGAAGAGTTCTTAATGGTACAAGTGGAAGAAGCATGGGATTTGGACTTGGTTTCATATCCCCACTTTGCTATAAAATATCTCTGTAACTTTGAATATCATTTCATATAGCTAGGACTCAGAGCCCATTTGGTAGAATGAGGAAAGTATAAATTAGATAAATTCTGAGTTCCAATATAGTTCTAAATCTCATCATTTTAATATTTTGCTTCTCCACAGACCCACATGCTCCATTTTCTAGTTTGAGATTTGGCTCCAGATTATCAGTCTAACTTCAATTTATGTATTGATGAAAATGATGCTGATCTCTCTCTCACACACACACACACACACACACACACATCCTTGTTGTCCTTCAATCAGCTATTAAATTGATTTTCCTAAAATGTAGATCCAACAATGTTGTTTCCACTAAGTAAACTCCAATGCTTCCCTAATTCAAGGATCAAATACAAAATGATCTAGTTAGCATTTATAGCCATTCATCACTTAACCTCTTCCTATTCTTCCAATGTTTTGTGTCTTCCTTCATGACAATTGGTGATTAATCCAGTGACATTGACTTCCTGGCTCTTTCAAGAACAAGAGACTCCATCTCTCACTCCAAGCATTTTCTCTGGCTTTTCCCCACACCTGAAACACTCTCCATTCCACTTGCTGACCTTTCTAACTTCCTTTAAGTATCACATAACATCCCCTCTTTAAGTAGAAATTTTCCATGACAATTCAAATTCTTATGCTTTTGCTCTGTTAATTACTTCCTATTTATCCTGTTTATGACATGCTTTGTGTATATTTATTTGCATGTTGTCTCCCCCATTAGATTGTAAGCTCCTTAATGGATGGCAGGGACTGACTCTAGCCCCTTTTTGTTTCTCTAGCATTTAGTACAAGGCCTGGCACACAGCAGACAATTAAGAAATGTTTACTGATTGCCTCCAGTAACTGTGCCTTCCTTGTGCCTTCACTAATCCTTAGTGCCTACCACAGTTCATATGGGAATGTTTAATTTGCATAGTCTACCTGCACATGAAATCCCATATAGCTGATAGATAATCCTCATAAAGTTAGATTTCAACTCATTATCAAAAATTCCATTAAGATATCATGTACCCCTGACAACTGCCAAATAAGGGATTAAATTAATTATTCTAAGTAATATGACAATATTTTAATGACAGTAAAGCATTATTTTCTGTTTGAAATATAAGCTTTAATTAAAACAGTTTGTTAACATCTCTATATGAACTTTCCTATTTTAAGAAATTAGCATCTGAAATTAGCCATCTTTTTTTTTTCTTCAGGACATCTACTCATGGGTCAGATTTCATGTTTTAGTGCTCTATTTAGCATATTTGTTTCATCTGCTGGTGGGATTGCTGCTAAACCATTCTGCAATACTTTCCCAGATAACTATGCTTAGCCAATATTAATGAAGGAGAAGTCTGCAAATATCCTTTTTAGCAATCAGTATCTCTGCCTCCTATTTTACTTCCCCAATTTCCTTAGAATACAAGATTATATATTTAAGTATGAAAGAAATATTAGAAGTGGTCTAATCTGAACATCATTTTTCAAATGAGGTACATGAAGTAAAAAGTTAAGATACTTGTCCAATGTTTTATAGGTAGTAATAAGATAAAAAACAAAATATCTGACTACAAATACTGTGCTCTTTCCATAGTACCACAAAAGAGATCTGGTTTATCAGTACAAATGTCACCCATGTAGACTGTAACTTTCTTGTTTGTTTGTTTGTGTGTGTGTATTTTAGTGTCATGTTAGTGATTTTATCTGACACTATCATTAGGAAAAACTTCAATCCCTACATTCATTTCTTCTTGCAGAAATGATGTATCTTCAGGATTGTGTCAATAAGAAAAAGCTATGAAGGTCCTAAAATAATGAGTGATGTCTTTAAGTATTGAATTACCAATAAGTTATGCACTTCCTCTGTATAGTATTTCAACTAAATCTGAAAAAGTATATTATGATTAGATAATGTAACAGAAGACAATAATAGTGTATGTCTGTGTGTGTGTGTGTGTGTGTGTGTGAGAGAGAGAGAGAGAGAGAGAGAGAGAGAGAGAGAGAGAGAGAGAGAGAGAGAGAGAGAGAGAGAGAGAGAGAGAGAGAGAAGAAGAAGAAGAAGAAAGTTTCTATGGCCTGGAAAAAGCTGCAATAACAATAATTTAAATAAATTAAATTTAAGTGTTCAAGGTTGGTAAAGCATTTTCTTTCAAGACATTTCTACAATGAGCAGTGCAGGTATTTCTCTCCTGGTCTTACAAATGAGGATACTGAGGTTTCATGTTCTTATATGACTTTTTATGATGACACAGATAATATATAGAATCTGAACTTGAACATGTCTCCTCTATGCCATACTATGTGACATTCTGCTCTGTCATTTACCTATGTTATTGGAGTATTTACCCACAATAACAAAATCACAGTTCCTTGAAATACTGAAATATGCATAAGCATCTTCATCAGTAGACATTGTAGGTACCATTTTTAAGAGGTCAGTAGGTTTCAGTTACCACCATTATCAGAGTCATATGAATTAGTAACATAAAAGTCCCCTTGGATTCCTCCAGCACCCAATCAGATATAATTTCTCTATATTAATTGAACTTGGGCTTTTGTTCCCACTCTAATCTTTGTCCACGTTGTCAACCCCTTAGACCAGAGCATTAGACTCCTAACTTGTTTCCCTGTTTTCAGTCACAATAAGCACTATTTTACTTAATATTTAACAATCTGGTTCCAGTCAATCTTTCCAGACTGAATTCATATTATTCTCTCTTCATACTCTTCGCCAAAGTATACCCAGCCATTAAAAATGGCTCACTCAGAGTAGATGTTTAAATTATATGCTTTTTATAATGAATAAAAAATCCATAATATTTAGAGACCTGCATGTCCTAGATATTCAAATACTGAAATTAGTAATTATTCCATATGCCACATCTGGTTCACCAATATTTAAGTAATGTAAAATAGTGATTTATTGTTAAAGTATAATGACTATAATCAATAATCATATTGATTAATTTTATGTGTTCAATAATGTTTAAAAAGTGAATAGAAAAAGGTTTATTTACTTAAGAATTAGATAGAATTGTCATATGTGATACATATATATATATATAGATATGCACATATCTGCTACACACACACACACACACTCACACACACACACACACACACACACACACACACACACACCCTTCTGTGGACTCAATCATGCAAAAGCAAACATGCAAACTCCTTCTGGATCTTACCTGAGACAGTTCATTACTGTCTACAAGTCCATTGCTGTCAGAGTCAAAATATTTAAACATCTGATCCACGAGCAGTTTCTTCCGAACTATTTCATCTTCTGGTGGGTTTTCATTTTCTTGGGTAACATACTTCTGATTTTGAAGATCCAAGAATCTATTTTTCATCTTGCTGAATTCAGTAGCTTTGCACTTGTCTCCTATGAGTGAAATTTTAAAACGTTTTATCAAAGGAATGATTTTTGAACTAATAAAAAATATAATTCAAAACAGATAGATTGGGTAATTTTGACTATTAAATTGAGCTCAACAAACATATTAAATGAATGTTACAATTAACCTAAAATATATACAGATGCTGTAGATGGAAAGCTGGTCTTTGGTTTAAATTCTGGCTTATTTTATGAATGTGGGCAAGTAATTCAGTATCTATAAGCTTTGGGGAGTCAGTATGACATTAACTTAGATATACATACATTGAAGTTAATAAAAATCACAGACTCAAAGTCTCTGCAAAAATATCTATTTAGCTTCCCTCTTTAGAGATATAGAGAAGCATATCTTGTAGTCCCTGCCCTCACAGAGCTTATAATCTAAATGAAGATATTAAGTATATAAACATAATTTCTCTACAAGTTTAGTAAAAAAGCTAAATATTTTAATTCTATATGCATAAGAATATAACATCCAACAACCAAAAATATTTCCTGAACAATCTCACCCTTATTCATCAACCAGTTTTGTGAATTTAAATGATACTCATAAGGGCTACATAGGATCTACTTATATTTCAATAATACTATTAGAAATCTATATTGTCCTTTCAATAATAACTACTATAGTAATGCTGCTAGATTTAAAATCAAAGCTCAAATCTCAGCTTTCCCACTTACCTGCGCATTTTTGGACAAGTCATTTAAAATATCTGGCCTTTAGTTCCACAATTTGTAAAATGAAGAGGGACTGCACTAGCTCGAGGGTTTTGTATATTTTTCTCTAAATCTATGAACCATAGATCCTCAAATCTTCCATGTTCCCTCAAGACATAGGGGGATGTGGCTTGGGGAAGGGAAGACACTTCCTTTGGGTCTCTAGTTCTAACACAGCATTTGGGCTATCTATTGTTATCCCTTTCTCTCACTGTACAATTGGTCAAACCCAGTTATGGTGAACCTATGGAACAGGTACCAAAGATGGCATTCAGAGAATTCTCTGTGGGCTTGTGGCTGCCTTCCCATCCCCACCCACATGCCATAGAGTTCATTACAAGAAAGGCAGAGGATCTTGGGAGGAGCTGCTCCCCTCACCCCCTCTCCACCATGCCTGATGATATTTTTTCACCTTCCCTCCCCCGTTTCCAGCAGCCCAGTGGGAGCACACAGGGAGTAAGGTGGGTGGTTCATAGGCAGCAGAGCTGGAAGGAAGCAGAGTACATGCTTTACTACCCTCCCCCTCTCTACACTCCCTGAAGACATTCCTCACTTCACCCACCCCTCTGCCCAGCATCCCAGTGGGAGCACTTTCTCCCTCCCCTGTGTGGGGTAAAGGGAGGAGGCAGGCAAAGCACTTGGTCTGAGGAATGGGGCAAGGGTAGAGCCTGGCTCTCCATTTCTAAAAGGTTTGCCATCACTGGCCTAAAGCATTTACCATCATATAATTCTTTGATTATATCTTTTAAGCCATCTTTTGCATGTAATTTGTTATTGAACATATGATTTACTATATTTACACTAACCATAATTTACTCTTTGGAAATTATGGTATCTTACGATTCACAGGCATATATCTTTTTAAAACAGCCAATTTACTATAGATGAATATATGTGTATGTACATATATGCATATTCTCATATTTGTTCCTTGTTTCTTATATGTCAGTCTTGCCTCAATAACTTGATGCTCATCTCTTAGAAGGCAAAATAGCATATTTTTATAAAAGGTTCTCTCTTTCCCATAGAAACAAAGTACTGGGGAAACTACTTTAATAAATACATAACTAATCAATATGAAAAATGTCAATCTTAAAAGAAATGATATATATCCTAAAATAGAAATTCTTCACTTCAAAGTCATTCAGGTTAAAGATAATCAAATTTGCATGTAGAAATTAGCCTCCTGAAGCTATATTACATAGACAGCTTATTCCAATGAAACATGTATAAAACTATTAGTAAATATGATCAAATGGGTGACATTATATATACAAAGATAATAAATTCATCAGAGAATTTGACATTTAAAAAGAGATTTTAAAATATCATAAACATGTATCCACTTGGAATAACAATTTTCTCTAAAGAAAGAAACTAAAGCTCTACTTCAGAATCTCCACTTTCACTCTCAACATACCAAAGAAGCTCACTTTATTCCATTTACTATCAAGTTCTTCTCCAAACCATTAAATATTTCGAAGCACTTTCTGAAAATGGGATGGCTTGAAAGACTTTCACAGCTATTTATTTCTAAATAAAATGCATGCAAACATTCAGTTTTATAATTATTCATGAATTTCAAGCTTGTGGCCACAGCCAACTTATAAAGTCATTAATTGAAGATACTTACAGGCTTAAATATACATCACAGAAGGGATTTGAAGGCATTAGCTCTTTTTTTTTTTAGGCTACCTGTTACATAACCTACATCCAACATATGAGAATCATTACTGAAAAAGATAGTTCAGAAGGCAACTATAATTTATCTGCCTTTGCATTTAATAAATCTATAAGGAATTCTTTCTTACATCTAACTTTAAAACTTAAATCTGTAGTTTCTGACAAATTTGTCCTACTCTATTAAGAAATGATATTGATTATAGTTTTTTGTTTGTTCATTTTGGGTACAAAATGAAGAACCTCCTGAATATGAAAACTCCCCTCACCAATGCAAAATAGATAAGATCAGAAGAAATAAGATTTAAAAATCACATCCATCTTGAAGTTGGAGAATTGCCTGGCATACTGAGATGTTCATTGGCTTGCCCAAGATTAGACCCAGAGGTTTTTTGTTTGTCTGTTTGTTTTCCACATAGGATTGAAACCCCAAATAATTCCCTGGAAATAAGATTATGCCTTTACTAACACTAAGAATGCACTGGAAAATAAAGAATTATATAAATAAATCTAGTCATCAGATTAACAGAGATTCCTTGACCTCTCTAGGGATTATTATTATAGCTCATTAGAATCTGCTTTTCTGTATAGGAAGAGGAGTCATGAGAGGAGTGGATCAAGAATCCAGGATAATGCTCATCCTGCCTAAGTGATGGTCAATGCTGATATTATAGGAAGTGTTGAAATAACAAGAGACATTAGATTTAACTCAACATTGTGAAACAATGAATTGAATGGCATTTTAAATGTTTCCCATGTGCCAGACCATGAAGACTTTAGATTTGGAGTCATGGGCTCCAACCTAAATTCCTGATTTTACCACTTACTTTCCTGGTAATGTAAAGCCCTTTAGTCTCTCCTGCATAAGAGAGAGGGAAATAGTTCCCTCTCTCCAAATTATGTTATCTGGATATGAAAGACCACAACATTAAAAAATTAGGAAAGAATGGCATCGACTACCCTTTTTGACTTTGGATAGGGATTGAATGTTTGCCTCAAAAAGAACAGAGATGATATATAAAAATTAAAATAGAGATGTTTAAATGAATAAAGCTAAAAAGATTTTATATAGGCAAAGACATACAAAAACAACAAAAAAGTTAATTTATCAGTTGGGATTTTTTTTGCATCTAAACTTTCAATAAGGGGCTAATCCAAACAATATGTGAAACAAAAATAAATATATAGATTTTGGGAGAATTCCCCAAAGTATAAGGATATAAATTAATACTTCTTAATACAATTGCCAAGTATTAACAATCACATGAAAAATGTTCCAAATACCTGAGAGAAAGGTGTACCTAAATATCTTGAGTTTCTCCTCAATACCAACATATTGCCTAAGACTTCAAAAATTGGAATAAATTAGTGTTAAAGGAGTTTCAGAAAGACAGGTATACTTTATCGGGGGAATGAATAAATTAGCTCAAATCTTCTGTAAAATAATTTGGAATTATACTTTTTTTAACAAAGTGACTAAAATAGAGATACATTTTTATCTAAAAATCTCAAGCATAGGCAGGAATCTTAAAAAATAGCTTAGTCAGAAATATCTTATATATATGCAAATGAATATATAACATATATAGCAATGCTTTTTTGGGGGGGTAACAAATGAAACAAAGTAGATGGCCATCAAGTTTTCAATGGCCATGGAAATTGTGATAAACCAATATAATGGAATAATATTGTGCCTTTATAAACAATGAGGTGATGTTTCATGTCCTGAGTGGACATCTAGGAAAAGATAATTGTTTTGACCAGTAAATATAGTGATTTATATTGGGTGGACTTCATTTTTTTCTCTCATGATTCTCCCCAACAATGAGAATTAAAAAAGAAGAATTTTATAAATAATTTTAAAGCAGAATATAAGTAAAATAATAATCCTTATTAATTTTAAACACATAATTCTATGGAATCAGTAGAAAGGTGGGGGGGGGAATGGTCTTTCTCTGGTTAATGGAGACTTGAAACCTGTGTTTTGGTAGTAATCATTGATTGGAGGTTTTGCCTACTTGATGTGGTTTAAAAGTTTTGCCATTGGTTGGTGCTTTTTTTTTTTTAATCTTGCACATTAGTACAGGGAAGTTATTTGTACTAGTGAGAAAAGAGGCAATTTTTGTGAAAAACCTAAACTTTATTTATAATAGAAACAATGTTTTGTTCCTTCTATATATCTATTATGATTTGAAGTAATTGCATAAATTATTACCAAACAATAAGTCTGTCCTTATAAATTCTGGAACTTGAGGCAAATAGAACTGGATTGGAGGAGGTCAGTGTTTAACTTGTCTTGTGCATTAGTGGAGTAAATAAGGTATTGAAGTCATGAGAAGTAAGAGAGTTGAGGAACTGGGTCACTGAGTTTTTATAAGAAGCCGTAGTTGCTAGATTGTAGAAGTCTCTGAACCAAATATTGAACTTAATGGGACTGGTGGGAAAGATGGAGGTCCAAGGATTCCAGGAATAAGATATGGATTGAATAGATCTAATTTTAAAGGAGCAGAGGCAATAGCTGACTGATGCGGGTAGAGGAAATGTCTATAAGTAACAGTGAGTCTATGGAATATGTCAACTCCTCTTCTATCATTACATCACATGATATGCAAAAAAGAACAGCCAAATTTTGAAAGGACGAGAAAAAAAACACGTTTTTAAGAGAAAACCAGGTTTCACTGACAATGAGAAGGTGGAAGGAATTTGTGAAGGAAATATCTAGATTGAAGGAGCCATATATTTAAACCTATGAGAGACCTCAGAGATGAGGTCCAAACCTCTCATTTTATACATAAGGGAACTCAGTTTCAGAAAGGAGAAGTGACTGAAGGTCAAACATTTATTAAGCACATATATTATGTGCATTCCAGGCATCAAGCCAGGCATTGCGCTGAGTATTTGAGGATTTTTTTTAAAGCAAAAGAATAAAAATCATTCAAACAGAATTCCTGTTTCCAAGGATCTCAAAGTCTCTCAGGGGAGAAATCAAGAGAACAGTTATATACAAATAAGATGTACTCCAGATTGAATGGAGATATTCAATATTAAAATGAATGAAGGGGAACTGGACTTGTCAAAGAGAATATTTTTAGCTGGGACTTGAAGGACATCAAAGAATTCCAGGACTTGAATGTAAGTCCTTTGTGTAAATAACCCATCTGAATTCCAAAGCCATATATCTTTCCATTGTACTCCAATAGAGAAGTCTAGAGAGAACAATGGAAATTGAGAATAAAGGCAGTTAGAGATTATGAAGTGCTTATTCTAGGAAGGGAGAAGCGTAGCAGAAGCATCCCTTTATTGATGTCTTCATTGACTCCAGGCATTCAGCCTAATGAAGATCTCTATTTCAAGCACAGTACTCTGCATCTATGTATGAACCTGGCCCTAAAGCTGAATACAACAGTTACAGATATTACCATCCCTGCTTCTTGAGGAACTTAACATTGTAGGGAAGGTATTAGATCCCTTGGAATGTAAGCATCCATCAGATGCCCTCAATCCCCCATTCATCTCAGTTTTGACCCTGGCTAACTGTGCTGTCTCTAATCTGTTTGTTATTATTGGAATGATTAGCATATTATTGTTGGAATGCAACTTGTACCGCTAAAGATATTTAACCTTTTTTGCCTGACTTTCTTTTCATTAGGTTTTATCATATTCTTTTCTACTTTTTCCCCTCTCTAGTCTTAATTTCTTTACCTAAAATTTTATCATTGATTAACTAAGAACTAGTATTGGCTGAATCATTATATTTTGAACCAAGGGTGTTACATATTAATTTCTTATGTATGGAGAAAGCCATTCCTTTATTTTATATGTCAACTGTAAAAGATAATATTGTGACATGACTTTTCTTATTGTAATCTAATAGAAAGTTATTTCAAATAACCTAAATCATTTAGGCATACTTCATACCTCATGCATCTGATTTATTTCAAGTTCTTTTAAAGTATTAGTGAAATTTAAGTTACTCCAAGTTTTACCTTTTCAAAATATGTATTGTTCTTGAAAAATAAATATACTTTCTAGTTGATAATGAAAATATAAACTCAAGACTAAGGCGAAATATGCTGGTATAATTTAAATAAAATGATCTTGCATTGTTAAATGGCCTGAAAAAAACAAAAAAACTTATCATGCTATATAAATAAAATAATAATTACAAAAAGCCTCCAAGTCAGTTCATATCTTGCTACATTTTGTTCCACTAAGAAAAATAATCCTCCACCAAAGTGCTACTCTAACATCACATGGAGGGATGATGGTAAGATAGGACTGTCAAAAGTTATGCCATTATTGCTTAAGCAACAACACATTTTACCCTTTTTTTGAAACTTTCAAGTAAGATCAAGAGATGAAGTTTATGTTTTATGTCAAATCAGCCCAGCTAATCACCCATCTAGTTTCAGAATGAGAATATTTTTTGACTGGAATCCAAATTCCTAAGTAATAGAAGAGTTGCCATTTATTTGCTGGCAGGAGTCAACAACACAGTTAAATTGAATAGTCCTTGCATTAATGGAATAATGAATTACCATACCTTTAAGAATGACTGATAAATAGTGTGCTATTTTCTTCAACACCAACATCAATGCAGGTTGACCCACACACATACACTCATTCATTCACTCAACAAATTCAGAGGGTTTACTATTTGAAGATACAGGCATGGTTTAGAGGATAAATGAAATTGGATTTACTTAGGAAAACCTGAATTCCAACTACACCATAGATACTAGTTGTGCTACCTTTAGCAAATTTCTAAGCCACTCAGAGACTCCATTTATTGGTGTAGGCAAAAGAAAAAACAATAGCACTTACCTCAAAGAGTTATTATAAAATCAAATTAATGTTATATTTAAAGTGTTTTGTATAACTTAAAGTACTGTACAATTTTTTAACTACTAGTATTACTTGTATCATATGAAGGTAATGTATATACTAAAGACAACTTATTTCAGATGAATATTTGCTCATGTCATCATACATTAAAAAGGGGGAAATCACCTATTTATATAAAATATGTATTTCTAGCATCTCTTTTTGTGGAGCAAAGAAATGAAAATTGAGAGGATACACATCAATTAAAATATGGTTGAAGAAGTTGTGGTAAATTATTGTAATGGAATACTATTATAATATAAAAATGAGGAGGAGGATTTCAGAAAAAAACTGGAAAGACTTATTTATTTGAACTGATACAAAGTAAAGTGAGAAGAACCAGGAGAACAATGTACAGAGTAACAATAATACTGTACAATGAACAATTGTAAATGACAGCTATTCTTAGCAATTAAGTGACTAAGACAATCTCAAAATCCATCTGCTTCTCAAGAAAGAACTGATGGCATCTAAATGCAGATCAACACTTACTATATTTCAATTCCTTCCCTCTTCTCTTCTTTGTTGTTATTAAAGACCTTTTCCACAATATAAATAATTTGGAAAAATGTTTCATATAATGGCACATGTGAAATCAGATTACTTAGTGACTCAGGAAAGAGTGAGAGAAACATGGAAGGGTAAGTGAAAATTTGGACCGGAAAATGTTTTTAAAATGTTAAAATATTGGATTTATGTAATGGAGGGAAAATAAAATATTATTTTAAAAGCACAGAAATAATGAGAGGCTCATTCCTCAGTAATTCCAGTCAATACGAAGGACAGAGGTCAAATATAAAGCATACACAGGACAAGCAACATTGCCACCCAGCAGCTTCTAAAGGACAGTGACCATTATGATGAAGGGATTTAAATCACATAATATAAGGAGCACGTATTAAAAATAGCCAGCATTTATATAGTTCTTCATGGTCTACAAAGTATTTATAAACATTATATAATTTTATCCTCCCCAAAACTTGTAAAATAAATGTTATTATTATTTCTATTTTACAGATGAAGAAATTGAGGCAGAGATTAAGTGACTTTTCCAGGGTCACATAACCATCATGTCTGAGATTGTATTTGAACACAGGTCTTCCTGACACAAGTAACTTTCCAAGGATACCACTCCAACCACTTCAATACCTACTTACAGAAAGGAAAGAAACAAAATAATAGCTAGGATTTATATAGTACTTTAAGATTTTAACATGCTGCAAATATATTAACTTGTTTGACCTCCAGAACAACCCTGGGACATTGGTGCTATTTTTATAAGTAAACTGATTCAGAGTTCAAGAAATTTGCCCAGGGTCACATAACTAATTAATGCTTGATGCAGGATTTGAACTAAGATCTTTTTATTTTTAAAATTTTATTTGTTCTCAATTGCACATAAAACAGTTTACCATTCATTTTTAAAAATAATTTTTGAGATCCAAATTATTTTCCTTCCTCCTTCCCTTCCCCCATGCTTGATAAGGCAAGCTCTTTTCTATAGATTATACATGCACAACCATGCAAAATACATTTCTATATTAGCCATATAGCAAAAGAGAATACAGACCAAAAAAAAAAAAACAAGAAAAATAAAGTAAAATTGTATTCTTTGATTTGCATTCAGACTCTATCAATTCTTTCTTTGGTGGAAGATAGTTTTTCCATGTCTTTAGTAATTTCCTTAGGGCATTATGTTGATGAGAATAGGTAAGTCAAGTACTCAGATCTTCTTGACTCTAAATCCATCTCATTTTCCCAATGCATTTTCTACCTGCTTCATGTAATAAAAGAAGACAAGGCAAAAATGATGACAACTTTCAAATATTTGAAGAAGCTGTCGTTTGAAATAAGTATTGGATTTGTTCTTCATAGCTAGAATAAGTAGAAGTTATATTTATACTCATTTCAGATTTTAACTCAATAAGAATCCCTTACTAGTAGAGTTCTCCAAAAATCAATCAAACAAGGATTGCTTAAGTACATTTCTACATTAGAAGCACTGTTCTAGACGATGGGGTACAAGAATCAAAATTAAATCCTAAAGAGTCAATTCTTTAGGGAAGTAGAAAGATGTACATATAGAACTATATGTAAAACACATACAAAATGAATCAAGATTAACTGATATTATTTAGGGGAAGGGGTAAGGAACTAGCAATTGAGTGGATCAGGAGAGGATTGATAGAAAAGACTAAACTTGAACAGTTTTGAATAAAATTAAGAATACTGAGAACTAGAGATAATGAAGGATTATATTCTCTACAAAGGCCTAGCGATGAGGAAAAGAGTATCTCACATGAGGAACAACTAGGAAGCCGAATTTTTCCTGTTACTAGTAACAGAAAAACCACTTAGACTTATCAGGTTCTTAAGGATCAAAAGTTCTGACAGTGAGGATAAGACAATGAACAAGACTCGTTAGTGTTTTTGCATTTGAATAAATAATACTAATGAAAATATTGTACTATCAACAACCATTGGAATTTTTGTGTGGAAAATATTAATAAACTGTCACATAAATGTGAGTTATCATTTTATCATGGTCTATGGGTATAATTAAAAGACTCCTATCCTGGGGGACAGAATTCCAGATTTCTATTGCTGGCTTGGACGGTTACATTGTGCATGACTGTGGACAAGCCACTCATCTGTCTGAGCCTCCTACCCCAAACTATAAACTGCAGATAAGAATAATGCTATGACATCTCATAGGTGTACATGGGGAAGTCTTAAAATATTGTGTGAATATACTATTGTTGTTAATGTTTCCATTACAATGATGATTTCTATTGTCACATTCTATGAAGTTGGACTAAATAACTTCTAAGATCCCTTCTAATTCCAAGATTCTATAAAAGGAGATCATAAAATATTAATCTCTATGTAAGCTAGTCTTACCATTATTATATAGTCATTTCTTAGATATTTTATTATCAATTCTATCTAAATGTGTATATTCATAGCATTAACAATATATAAGCTATTTATCAAGATTTAAATATGACCAAAACTTAATTTACTGTTACACTGAGTCTAACAAGAAATTGGAAACTTAAAAGATTTGAGTTAAAATTCCAGGACAGTTAAAGAGCTTTGAATCTATATTCCTTGTGAGACTATGGGGAGGTAAAAGACTTAAATTGTATGAATGTGAGTTATTGTGATTGTTATCATTTTTAGTCTTCTTGTTGTCCTAAAGGAAGTTGGGGAGGGATAGAGACCTTTTCACAGGAAATACTCTTTTAGTCTTTGGAAAGAGTGAAAACTATCAAGGGAGTTCCTCCAGTTCCTTAACTTATGGTCATTTAAAATAACACAGCAGTGACTATGAAGGTCAAATGCCATTCACAGTAGAAAGAAATATCTTTATCATTATCTGGTGTTAAGGTTAACCTATATCAAACCTTAGCTGAAATAAATGGGCTCCTTCCAAATGTGTATTGGAAACTTTTGGGGGGGAGAATAATTTTTATGGTATAAAGCAATTTTTTTAAACTTAAAAATGTTTTTTATTGTATATAGGAACAATTTTTGACAATTATTATCTGACATTTTGTGTTTCAGATTCTTCCTTTCCTCTGTTAAGATTAAAATCGCCAAACTGTTGCAGGTAAAAATTAGTTTCTCTGCTAGAAGTATTATATTTTATGAGGTTTATTAAAGGTTAAGGATTAAAGAAAATACAGAGTAAGAAAGCACGTGTCTAGGCCCAGAGGGCCCATTCACAACCACTTACATCTTGTCTGCTAGGTGGAGAGCTGCATGTGCTCCAAAGCAGAAGTAGGAAGAGAGCCCAGTAGGCAGAGAGCTCCTTTAAATAATGATTTGTGATCTCGCACTCAGGGAGATTGGAGAGAATTCTGGGAGCTAGCAAGGACTTCTGGGGATTGAAGTCTGCGGATCAAATCTCCATTTTTACAATTCTTCATTTGACCATTTGGGAAGATGAACTTCCCCAAAGGATCATGAAAACATAATCAATTTAAAGATTACAATAATTTGAGGATAAGAGGAAAAAACCAAAACAAATAATTGCTGGACGCATTGACAAAAAGTCAGTTAGGGGGCAGTGCCCTTTGGCATAAAAGTATACATACAAATAAATGTTCAATCAACCACACCCAAAGTTCATTCTCAATCTTCTTGTGCAGCTTGTGGTCTGGAGGCTTCTTCATGGTGTCTTCTTCAACAGTTGAATTCCTGGATTCAGAGAGGTAGCATCTTTCTTTACCTAAAGTTTTTCTTAAAAGGAATTTAAACTTTGCAATTTAAAAGAATAATATTTTTTACATTTCCCCATCTTGAGGGTGATTGAAAAACACAGGATCACTTAGGGGTACATGGCTGAGTTATGAGGTATATGAATCAATTGGTAAGAGAAATTAAAAAGACATCATAAAATCCAAATAAAAAGAAAATTTCTGGATGAAAATATAGACTATCAAAGTCTTATGTGAAAAATCCCAAGTAAAGGAAAAATAAATCTATAACAGGTCCTTGAATCAGGGCCCAATTAAAATAATCTAAGCAATGATGCATTTACCCAGTCAGTAGCCAGGACTACAGAAAATTCCACTATATGAAAGATAGAAAAGGGACCAGATTATAGGAGCCAGGTAGGAGCCAAGGTTTGGAATACTCTTCTGTAAGTATTTTCACAAAGAGTGTGGATACACAAGGAAGGCCTATGTTGTAACAAATGTTAAACATAGCAACCTCAAGCCATCACACTAGGTTCAAGACCTTTGTATTAGCTTGGAAGTGCATCAATCCATCCTGGATTGGTTTATCTTTGGCCCTATACAATAGCTCTTTTGTGTATATCTTGTCCTAGAATCGGACGGAATCATTAAGCAGAGTCCCATAATTTTTTAAACAATTAGTGGCATCATTTTTATAGTCTCAAGCTTTTGGGGCATGCATTGACATTATAGCAAATGTATTTTAAACTTATATTACTGCAAAATCAAAAAGTTAAAGAAAATCTTAATGTTTTTGACATGTGCTTCAAATATAAAAAGGAGAGAAAAAATAAAAAAACTGAAATAGTATATTGCACATGCAATAAAAATATAATAAAAGAGTTTTAAAAATAAAAATGTAGTTTATAATCATTGACACGCTGTGTCAGCTAAGAAAATATAGAATGCAAGGCTTTCTCACCAAAAATGAGATCCATTTCCTCTTCATATCTGGCCATGATCCACTGTGAGTATGAGCAAATGAATGTTACAAGTTTTTTTTTTTTTAATAAAGAACATTATTACAAATATGTAGATATAAATATCCCCAAAATTCTCAATAATCCAGTTAATTACAATAGCAAACAAACACTCTATCATATTTCACATAAGTTGCTGTATGGCATTTTTTAAAAGCCTATGAACTGATGGATATTTGTCACAATTTTTACAAACGTAGCAAATCTTTCAACTTTGGTATTTAAACAAAGTAAAACTTATTTTGGTTTATGAACATCATTAAGAAATCTAGATATCATTCTGGTGGAAGTAAAGTAGTGAGCTGAAGAATATAAATGTGAGATGCTCTTTTTTTGGAGGCTTTTTAGGGGTACAAGTGCCTTGAGATTAACTGCCCAACTTCCATTCACATATTTAGAAATGCAGGAAGGTTGGGAGTATAATTGTATTTCACTTCAGCTACTAGAATGGGCCTTAAACCTTGTGTTAGGGGCAGACAAAAATGACCAGAGATTGTTAAGAAAATTCTAAAAATCATGTCTAAAAACCCCTTAAAATCAATTGAGATATTTAGCACATTAAATCCTCCAAAGGTTGTTATACAATTGTAACCAGTTCTGATGAAGTACATCTATCCTCTATGTGACAATTTACAAAGTCAAAAATAGAAAAGCTGTGTTTTATTTTATGGGCATATTCAATAATATTTGTTCAATATGGTTATAGGGGAAAAGCAACAGAATATAATAGTAGTTAAAACTCAGTACATTAAAATGAATAGTATAACAGAATAATATTGAATGCAGTGATATATGAACTTAAAATCACAAAGTTAAATCTTAAACAAAACAAACAGTAAAATGCAATAGAATACAGAGATTTTTGTTGGAGTCTGAAACGCCTTAAAAATATAACCTCCAGTCTCTTTAAAATTCCTTGGGTTTTTATCCATGTAGATACCTATTGTCAGAAGGCAGATTGGTAATGGTTAGGCAATTGAGTTTAATCGACCCATCCAGAGCCACATAGCTGGGAAGTATCTGAGGCCTGATTCCACTCCAGGACCTCCTGTCTCTAGGCCTGGCTCTCAGTCCACTGAGCCACTCATCTGCCTCCCCAAAATTAGCTAAAGAGTTGCAGGAAGCTGAATTTTTTTCCCTGGCATGCAGGTGAAATAAATGAAATTACCAGAACAGTTAAAAGATATCCTTTTAAATAGCCCATTGCTTGTAAGTTCTTTTTTGGAAAAGTTTCTTTCTTCTACCTTTTCTTTCTCCGCCTCTATGATCCCCCCCAGTCCACATGGAGGCTAATATTAGCCTAAGTGAAAATTATCTCCCTGTCTTTACCAGCTGGTAGAAATGAGTCCTGAGCCTGAGGCAATGAGAAGTCTGCTCCCAGGCTAGAGTTTGCTGAGCTGGGGGCGGTAGGTTACTAGGTGATCCAGATCTGGGTCAAAACAGGTCCAGACTCTGGGAACAGGACCTGAGCAGAGCAGAGTTGAGCAGAGCAAAGCCAGGTGGGAGGGAAGGGCTCAAAAAAAGTCCGAAGCAACTCGAAGACAACAAGCAAGAACTAATAAAGCAAAGCCAAAAGACCAAGAAATTAAAAGAGAACATAAAATATCTCACTGACAAGGTCATAGACTTGGAAAATAGAGGGAGAAGAGACAATTTAAGAATAATTGGACTACCAGAAAAACCAGAAATAAACAGAAAACTCGACAGCTTAATACAAGATATAATCAAAGAAAATTGCCCAGAGATTCTAGAACAAGGGGGCAATACAGGCACTGACAGAGCTCACAGAACGCCCTCTACACTAAATCCCCAAAGACAACTCCCAGGAATGCAATTGCCAAATTCCAAAGCTTTCAAGCAAAAGAAAAAATCTTACAAGAAGCCAGAAAAAGACAATTTAGATATATAGGAATGCCAATCAGGGTCACAAAAGACCTTGCAAATTCCACTCTGAATGACCGTAAGGCATGGAACATGATTTTCAGAAAGGCAAGAGAGCTGGGCCTTCAACCAAGAATCAGGTACCCATCAAAACTGACTATATACTTCCAAGGGAAAGTATGGGCATTCAACAAAATAGAAGATTTCCAAGTTTTTGCAAAGAAAAGACCAGAGCTCTGGGGAAAGTTCAACATTGAAAAACAAAAAGCATGGAATACCTGATGGTAAATATGAAGGAAAGGGAAAAGGAGAAAAATGTTATCATTTTCTTTTACTCAAACTCTCTTCTATAAGGACTACATTTATATCAATCTATGTATATTAACATGTGGGGAAAATGTAATGTGTAAATAGGGGGAAAAGAAAGACCAAATAGAATAATCTTTCTCACACAAAGATTCACATGGGAAGGGGAGGGGAAGAAAACTCCTATAAGAAGGAGAGGAAGAGAGTTTTTACTTAAACCTTACTCTTAGGGAAATCAACTCTGAGAGGGAAGAACATCCAGATCCATCGGGATCTTGAATTCTATCTTACCCAATAAGGGTAGGGAGAAGGGAAAACCAAGGGGGATAGGCAGAGGGAACATAAAAAAGGGAGGGAAGAAGAGGGGGAAGGGGGAAGGAACAAAAAGAGAGGGACTAGAAAGGGAAACATATCAAGGGAGGGGACAAGTGGGACTGATTTAAAGTAAATCACTGGACTAAAAGGTAGAGCTGAAGAAGAAAGGTTAGAATTAGGGAAGGATATCAAAATTCCAGGGAGTCCACAAGTGATAATCATAACTCTGAATGTGAATGGGATGAATTCGCCCATAAAACGTAGATGAATAGCAGAATGGATTAGAATCCAAAACCCTACCATATGTTGTCTTCAAGAAACACACATGAGGTGGGTAGACACCCACAAGGTCAGAGTTAAAGGATGGAGTAAGACTTTCTGGGCCTCAACTGACAGAAAGAAGGTAGGAGTTGCAATCATGATATCTGACAAAGCCAAAGAAAAAATAAACCTGGTCAAAAGGGATAGGGAAGGTAATTATATTTTGTTAAAAGGGACTTTAGATAATGAGGAAATATCACTAATCAACATGTATGCACCAAATAATATAGCACCCAAATTTCTAATGGAGAAACAAGGAGAATTGAAGGAAGAAATAGACAGTAAAACCATATTAGTGGGAGACTTGAACCAACCATTATCAAATTTAGATAAATCAAATCAAAAAATAAATAAGAAAGAGGTAAAAGAAGTGAATGAAATCTTAGAAAAATTAGAATTAATAGACATATGGAGAAAAATAAATAGGGATAAAAAGGAATACACCTTCTTCTCAGCACCACATGGCACATTCACAAAGATTGACCATACATTAGGTCACAGAAACATGGCACACAAATGCAGAAAAGCAGAAATAATAAATGCAGCCTTTTCAAATCACAAAGGAATTAAAAATAATGATCAGTAATGGTACATGGAAAACCAAATAAAAAACTAATTGGAAATTAAACAATATGATACTCCAATATCGTTTAGTTAGAGAAGAAATTATAGAAACAATAATTTCATTGAGGAAAATGACAATGGCGAGACATCCTTTCAAACCTTTTGGGATGCAGCCAAAGCAGTAATCAGAGGTAAATTCATATCCCTGAGTGCATATATTAACAAACTAGGAAGAGCAGAGATCAATCAATTGGAAATGCAAATAAAAAAAACTTAAAAGCAATCAAATTAAAAACCCCTAGCAGAAAACCAAACTAGAAATCCTAAAAATTAAGGGAAAAATTAATAAAATCAAAAGTGATAGAACTATTGCTTTAATAAATAAGACAAGAAGCTTATACTTTGAAAAAACAAACAAAATAGACAAAGTACTGGTCAGTCTAATTAAAAAAAGGAAAGAAGAAAAGCAAATTAACAGCATCAAAGATGAAAAGGGGGACATCACCTCAAATGAAGAGGAAATTAAGGCAATCATTAAAAATTACTTTGCCCAATTATATGACAATAAATACACCAATTTAGTGATATGGATGAATATATACAAAAATACAAACTGCCTAGTCTAACAGAAGAGGAAATAGAATTCTTAAATAATCCCATATCAGAAAATGAAATCCAACAGGCCATCAAAGTACTCCCTAAGAAAAAATCCCCAGGGCCCAACAGATTCAAAAGTGAATTCTATCAAACATTCAGAGAACAGTTAATCCCAATACTATACAAACTATTTGACACAATAATCAAAGAGGGAGTTCTACCAAACTTCTTTTATGACACAAACATGGTACTGATTCCAAAACCAGGCAGGTCAAAAACAGAGAAAGAAAACTATAGACCAATCTCCCTAATGAATATAGATGCAAAAATCTTAAATATGATACTAGCAAAAAGACTCCAGAAAATGATCAAAAGGGTCATCCACCATGATCAAGTAGGATTTATACCAGGGATGCAGGGCTGGTTCAATATTAGGAAAACCATCCACATAATTGACCACATCAACAAGCAAACCAACAAGAACCACATGATTATCTCAATAGATGCAGAAAAAGCCTTTGATAAAATACTACACCCATTCCTATTAAAAACACTAGAAAGTATAGGAGTAGAAGGATCATTCCTAAAAATAATAAACAGTATATATCTAAAACCATCAGCTAATATCATCTGCAATGGGGATAAACTAGATGCCTTCCCAATGAGATCAGGAGTGAAACAAGGATTCCCATTATCACCTCTACTCTTTGACATTGTACTAGAAACACTAGCAGTAGCAATTAAAGAAGAAAAAGAAATTGAAGGCATCAAAATCGGCAAGGAGGAGACCAAGTTATCACTCTTTGCAGATGACATGATGGTCTACTTAAAGAATCCTAGAGATTCAAACAAAAAGCTAATTGAAATAATTAACAACTTTAGCAAAGTTGCAGGATACAAAATAAACCCACATAAGTCATCAGCATTTCTACACATCTCCAACATAGTTCAGCAGCAAAAACTAGAAAGAGAAATCCCATTCAAAATCACCTTAGACAAAATAAAATACTTAGGAATCTATCTCCTGAGACAAACGCAGGAACTATATGAACACAACTACAAAACACTCTTCACACAACTAAAACTAGACTTGAGCAATTGGAAAAACATTAACTGTTATGGATAGGACGAGCCAATATAATAAAAATGACCATCCTACCCAAACTTATTTATCTATTTAGTGCCATACCCATGGAACTCCCAAAAAAATTATTTACTGATTTAGAAAAAAACATAACAAAGTTATTTTGGAATAACAAAAGATCAAGGATATCCAGGGAAATAATGAAAAAAAAACACAAATGATGGGGGCCTTGCAGTCCTAGACCTTAAACTATATTACAAACAAAGCAGCAGTCATCAAAACAATTTGGTACTTGCTAAGAGACAGAAAGGAGTACCAGTGGAATAGACTGGGGGCAAGCGACCTCAGTAAGACAGTATACGATAAACTGAAAGATCCCAGCTTTTGGGACAAAAATCCACTATTCGATAAAAACTGCTGGGAAAATTGGAAGACAGTGTGGGAGAGATTAGGAATTGATCAACACCTCACACCCTACGCCAAGATAAATTCAAAATGGGTGAATGACTTAAACATAAAGAAGGAAACCATAAGTAAATTGGGTAAACACAGAATAGTATACATGTCAGACCTTTGGGAAGGGAAAGACTTTAAAACCAAGCAAGACATAGAAAGAGTCACAAAATGTAAAATAAATAATTTTGACTACATCAAATTAAAAAGCTTTTGTACAAACAAAACCAATGTAACTAAAATCAGAAGGGAAACAACAAATTGGGAAAAAATCTTCATAGAAACCTCTGACAAAGATTTAATTACTCAAATTTATAAAGAGCTAAATCAATTGTACAAAAATCCAAGCCATTCTCCAATTTATAAATGGGCAAAGGACATGGATAGGCAGTTCTCAGATAAAGAAATCAAAACTATTAATAAGCACATGAAGAAGTGTTCTAAATCTCTTATAATCAAAGAGATGCAAATCAAAACAACTCTGAGGTATCACTTAACACCTAACAGATTGGCTAAAATGACAGCAAAGGAAAGTAATGAATGCTGGAGGGGACATGGCAAAGTAGGGACATTAATTCATTGCTGGTGGAGTTGTGAACTGATTCAACCATTCTGGAGGGCAATTTGGAACTATGGCCAAATGGCGATAAAAGAATGTCTACCCTTTGATCCAGCCCCAAAGAGATAATAAGGAAAAAGCTTGTACAAGAATATTCATAGCTACGCTCTTTGTGGTGGCCAAAAATTGGAAAACAAAGGGATGTCCATCAATTGGGGAATGGCTGAGCAAATTGTGGTATATGTTGGTGATGGAATACTATTGTGCTAAAAAGAATAATAAAGTGGAGGAATTCCATGGAGACTGGAACAACCTCCAGGAAGTGATGCAGAGCGAAAGGAGCAGAACCAGGAGAACATTGTACACAGAGACTAATACACTGTGGTATAATCGAAAGTAATGGACTTCTACATTAGTGGCAGTGTAATGTCCCTGAACAATCTGCAGGGATCTAGGAGAAAAAACACTATTCATAAGCAGAGGACAAACTGTGGGAGTAGAAACACCAAGGAAAAGCAACTGCCTGACCACAGTTGTTGAGGGGACATGACAGAGGAGAGACTCTAAATGAACACTCTAATGCAAATACTAACAACATGGCAATGGGTTCGAATAAAGAACACATGTGATACCCAGTGGAATCATGCGTCGGCTATGGGGGTGGGGGTGGGGAGGAAAAGAAAATGATCTTTGTCTTTAATGAATAATGCTTGGAAATGATCAAATAAAATATTATAAAATTAAAAAAAAGTATTTTGTAGAAACGTGGCTTCAAAAAGTTTTAGGCAAATAGCTATGAAAAGCTGAACTTAAAAGATCAGAAGCTTGAGGGTATTTTGTTTTCCCAAAGTGGTTATGCCAAACGGTTAAGATTAAAATCACCAAACTGTTGCAGGTAAAAATTAGGTTCTCTGCTAGAAGTATTATATTTTATGAGGTTTATTAAAGGTTAAGGATTAAAGAAAATACAGAATAAGAAAGCACGTGTCTAGGCCCAGAGGGCCCATTTACAACCACTCACATCTTGTCTGCTAGGTGGAGAGCCGCATGTGCTCCAAAGCAGAAGTAGGAGGAGAGCACAGTAGGTGGAGAGCTCCTTTAAATAATAATTGATGTTCTCTCACTCAGGGAGATTAGAGAGAATTCTGGGAGCCAGCAAGGACTTCTGGGGATTGAAGTCTGGGGTTGAAATCTCCATTTTTACACCTTCCCTCCAGCCTTCTACCCCTTGAGGCAATAAATAATCTGATGTAGGTCATATCAGTGCTGTCTTACAATATATATTTCCATATCCCTCTTGCTTGAAATAAGACACATATTCCACACATAAAAAAAACTCATGAAAAAAATAAAATGAAAATGATATATTTTTATCTGTAATTATATTCCAACAGTTTCTTCATTGAGTGTCAATAATCTTTTGAATCCCTTGTAATCATCATTCTGACATCTGTTCTGAATTCTTCCTCCCCATTATTTCTAATGGCACAATAGTACTCCATTACAACCATATACCACATCTTGTTCAGTCTTCCCCATTTGATGACATCCTCTTTGCCACCCCAAAAAGAAATGCTATGAATATTTTGTACAAGTAGGTCCTTTTCCCCTCTCTCTGATCTGATTGGGATATAGACCTAGTTTTTTTGGGGTCAAAGAGTTTGGATAGTTTTATAGTCCTTTGGATATGGTTCCATATTGCTCTCCAGAATGGTTGTATCAGTTCACAGCTTTAGCAGCAGTCTATTAGTACCCTAATTTTCCCAGATCTCTTGCAATATTTATAATTATCCTTTTTTGGTTATATTAGCCAGTCTGATATGTGACTTGATATCTTAGAGTTGTTTTAATTTGCATTTTTCTAATAAATTATAATATTTATCATTTATTCAAAACATTAGCAATAGTTATATTTTTTTATCTGAGAATGGACTTTTCATATCCTCTGACCATTTGTCAATTGGGAAATACTTTGCTTTCTTATAAATTTAACTCAGTTTTCTATGTATCTGAGAAATGAGGCCCTTGACAGAGACATTTGCTGTAAATCCCCTGCCCACTTGTTGTTTCCATTCAAATTTTGGTAACATTGGTTTTGTTTGTAAAATAAAACCTTTTAGCTTAATGTAATCAAAATCATCCATTTCATTTTTCATAATTTTCCCTTTAGTTTGGTTATAAATTCTTTCTTTATAAAGTAAGTCTGACAATTAAACTATTCTATGTTCCCCCAGTTTATTTATAGTATCACCTTTTATTTCTAGATCTAGTATCCATTTTCATTTTATCTTGGCATATGGTATAAGATTTTAATCTATGCCTAGTTTTTGCCATACTATTTGCTCATTATACTATTAAGTTTTTGTCAAATAGTGAAGTCTTTCCTCCAAACCTTGGATCTTTGAGTTTATTGAACTGCAGATTATTATGGTCATTAACTACTGTGTTGATTAAATAACCTATTCCATTCAACTACTGCTCATTTTCTTAGTTAGTATCAGATTATTGCAATGATTACCATACTTTATAAGACAATTTGGGATCTGGATGGCTATGCCTCCTTCCTTCATACTTTTGTTGTTGTTGTTAATGTCCTGATTTAAATTGAATTTGAGTGAAAATTAAATTAATTTCTAATAGGAGTTGAAAAGTATTTTTCTTTGACTTTATTCTTATATCATTAACCTTCTCAAAAAAAGAAAAACAACTTCCTTTCTTTAATGCAGAAGGATGTATTTTTACTTCTTTTTTACATTTTTATTTTTAAATATTTTTCCATATTTATGATTCATTTTATTTCCCTCTTCTCTTCTCCCTCCCCACATAACTGACAAACAATTCCAGTGGGTTGTACAAATGTTATCACTTGATATATATTTCCATATTATTCATTTTAACATAGAAAGATTTAAAGCATTATATTATCAACAAATCTAACTTCAATATTTTATTGTCTCTAATATATACTGAAATTCTTGAAATTCCAAGATATTTTTACATTTCCATTTAAAATGCCAATACAATTTGTTTCTTAGAACATAATTATGTAATATTTCTTCTCTATACTTTTATTAAAATAACAGTGCAATCAGTTACTAATAGAACAATTCTACATATTGTGAGAGAAATATTTTTTTATTCTGTACCTTGAGGAGAAGGTCAAGTGTTCTGATTAATTGCCTTAATATGCAAATTGAGTGAGAAATACAGAAAATTTTCACAGTAGTAGGTATAAGATTTTAAACTATGGACCAGCCCAAAGTATAATTTATTTCAATAAAAATATCCAGACTAATTTAAGAAATATGAAGGAGTTAGCAGAGAGTGCTTAAGCATGGTAAGAATGAGGAACCTGTCTTCATAAATGATTTTTCTTAAATATTATTATGTAGAGAAGAAGAATAGATGTTTATATAGATATCTATGGATAGGACTATATTAAAATAGGTAAAATCTGTGATTTAATCAAAGCTGTATGTTATCCTAAAAGATGATAAATTTTGGTTTAAGAATTCTCTCCATCACAGGATGACTGTTTTCAGCATAAAAATAAAAATTTTTGATATCATCTCATCTAATTTGTAAGATGCCTGAGAGGTCATCAAATTGTATCCTTTTAGTTTGCAAATGCAGAAACTAAAATGCAGAGAGATGAGATAATTTACCTAGCGTCTAACAATCCTAACTTACTAGAGGTATTAAACACCTGAATTTGAATTTGAAAAATCTCCTCTGCCTACAAAGGTCTTTCTTCACTCTTGAGGTTAGGAGTTGGAATAAAGGTGAAGGGATAGAAAAAATATGATAGTTGGAAGAGGCCTTGGAAAACATGTAATCATAAAAATCATAGAATCATAGACCAAGATTTTGAAGATAACCCAGAGGCCATCTTGTGACTCTAACTGTCCTTTTATAATTGAGTAAATTAAGGCTTAGGGTGGTTAAATGACTTATTCATCATCACATACATAGTAGGTGAATGGCAGAATTAGATTTATAATTGAGATGCTTTGATTTCACATCCATTCCTCTTTCCATGACATGTTCTAAGGATACCCTATTTCATCCAGCCTGACAATCAATGCTGGAATCTAAAAGAAGATGTTCAAAGAATAATTGTATACATGAGAGAGGAGAAGATCTGGGAGAAAAGAAGATAAAAATCTGACTCTGGATGAGGAAGACAGAAAGGGGGAATTTAGAGGAGAAGAGGAAAGAAAGGTGTAAAAAGTAAAAACAAAAGGGAAGTCAGGGAAAATTTAATTTGGGCTCACAAAGTAAACAGGGTTAAATTATTAACAATATGTTTATATTTTAACTCCATATTAAATAATGTATCTCTCTATACTCTCTATTGATGTCTACTTTATTTCATCCCAATCAACCCCTGGTAAAGTCACTATAATAATCTGTCAGCTTCCCGGTGTCAAGGACAGTATTGCATTTTCTCGTGTGGAAAGGGAAATTGTCATTTTCAGAGACTGGGTGTTTTTGAGGATGGACAGATTCTTATTTTAACAATGTAATGATCATCCATCTCAAGTAACCTAAAAACCAAACTACTGTTAATATATATATATATATATATTTTTTTTTTCCTAACAGCTAATGCTTGCTTGGGGATGTACAGCATCAGTGCCATATGAAAAAGAGAACACTTGAAAAGAGAATACTTTTGAGAGATTGAATATGTGCAGGGCTATCACAGAGAAGAGGGATGTTTTTGTTGACCATAGCTATAATATCATATATTATATATGAGTAATGTATGGGCAATGCGAAGAAATTGATTTGCTTGAAACATAAGAAAAAAAATCCTGACAATTTTTTTACCTACTGAAAAATGGAATAGAATATCTTGCTACATTATCTTCTCTATTGTTTAAGGCTATCAAAGACTGTGTGACTATTTTGTTGGCTCTGTTGGAGAATTGGGATTTTTTTTTCCTTTTTTAACTTGTATAACTTTTACTAGATGGCCCTATAGGTTCCTTCCAACCACAAAAATCTAATTTTGGCCAAAACACTCAAACACAATATTCACTTGGTTTAATTGTTTCTCTCTGCTAATGCATGTTTATTATTTCAAAGATTTAGAACTAGAAAGTATTTTAGAGATTATCTAATCCAATTCTATCATTTTACTGCAAAAGAAATTGAAGCCCAGTGACATCTGGTAATCTGCCTGAGGTCACATAGCTGATATATGGAATTTATGTGGTTCAGTTATTTAAGGTATGTCCAAACCTTTGTGACCCCATTTGGGGTTTTCTTGGCAAATAAACTAGAAGCCTATAGCCTACTTCATTTAATTATGAGAAGAGTGCTTTGTAAATTTTAAATTTCCTTATGTCACTGTAGATTATAATATTAATTGTTATTATTTCACTCAGATTCATAGCATGATATAGGAGCTGGGTGACTAGGTTTCTCTAGTTTCTACCTAAATTCATTGAATTTTATATTTGAAGGAAAGTCCTCCAAGTTCTAAGGAAGCCAAAATGCTCAGATGTGTGATTACCCTAATTTTGTGATGACTAAAAATCTGAAAGAAACAAATCTGTCAATGTTGAAAGTGTAAACTTTTACTTTGATGCTAGGGCATACTTGTAGGCAGGTGGCAATAACAGTGCTACAGAGGGTAATTGACAGTATGTTACAGCCTAATTAGACAAGAGATTACAGACTGGACCTGAACTTCCTTCTTATTTCTAATCGATTTAAATCACTACATGCTTCATTGAAATGCTTATGCTAATTTCAATGTTCAGAGCAGTTTTTTGGAGTAGCATTCAAATAAGAGGCAGAATGGAGATGGAGGAACTGGGTTGTCCAGCTTAGAAACCTAATGTCTAAGAATTTGAAATAATATATTCCTGACTCCAAATTCAATTCTCCAAGTTTGGTCACCTAGTACCCTCTATAAAACTGTGAAAGGATGAATTAAACTTTCTTTTCTCTTCTGAGGTTCTATTTGCTCTGAAATATACACTAATGATATCCATAATCCTTTTTAAAAAAAACTTTTAAAATAGTTTCAGTTGAATATATATGATATAAATATATAATAATCGTTTAAATACATTTATATATCACATATACCTGTGGCAGTGAGGCATTAAAGTTAAAGAGAATATATCTAAATAAGTTAAATCCATGTTCAGGTACCATCTCTGACACACAATGGCCGTGTCCAAGGCAAACGGTTTAAGTCTTCACTCTAAAACTAGGAATGAATTTGCTGATCTGAATTGGTAGAGGGAGTTTCCTCATTCAGGATTTCTCTACAACAATGGATTCTCAATTTGAGTTCCGAGAAGAATTTAATATTTGGATATTTTAATCCATTCTATTGTATTTTCTATGAAAACTCTTATAACCCACCTCTAACTACCATCTCTACCATGAACTTATGAATGCATCTCAAATCAATAATTATATTATTTTATTTTTATTAAGTTATTTCATAATGATTTCAACCCAGACCTTCTGAAGTAACTCATAATCACAAGGTTAGTGTATGTCAGAGCTGGGATTTGAACTTCAGTTATATGTTTGTTTGTTTATTTTGCCTTCTGTTTACTGCTAGACTAAATATAATAACTCTGGCCCAAATAGAGCACACTAAAGCTACCTACAAGCCAGAAAAGAGATCAGAACTTTTTCTTTCTCCCTCCCTTCCTCTCTTTTAAAAACACACACACACACACACACACACACACACACACACACACACACACACACCAATTTTAAGTGTTTTATATCCATTATTTTTTTCTAGTCCCAAATGATTGTACTTAATTAGAGGTCAAACAGTTTATTTTAAAGCTCTGTGGATTTAATAGTTATGACATAGCTATTCTCTTTGAGAGGGATGACTGCATAGAACTAAGGAAAACATTTATGTTAAACAGTTTATAAATTAACTTCTCTTTTCTAACTAAACACAAGACTTATCTCTGACAACCCAGCTCCAAACAATTCTGATATGACATTCCTAATGATTCATTATCCTCCAGCCAGTTTCCTATAGATGATTTCTGCCTAATGAAATGTAACTGACTCAACTATTGTGTGCCCCAAATAACAATAGCTAGCATTTATATGATGCTTTCAGGTTTGCAAAGTACTTTATATATTTGTATGTGTCTATGTGTATATATATATATATGTATGTATATATATACATGTATGCATGTATGTATTTATATCCAGATATGTGTATATTATCTCATTTAACCCTCTCCTACTTTACCACATGAGTTGCTAATTTTGTCTCTACATAGAGTAAAATGTTATCATTTCAGTTTTGCAGCAGCCATCCAAACATGGATCAAGAGCATTTCATTGTACAA
This sequence comes from Monodelphis domestica, assembly GCF_027887165.1. NCBI lineage: Eukaryota > Metazoa > Chordata > Mammalia > Didelphimorphia > Didelphidae > Monodelphis > Monodelphis domestica. Next base: position 199,899,679 of record NC_077232.1, read on the forward strand.
TTCCAATCATAATAATTAGGAAATGGTACAAAGATTCTCACATTATCTTAGAATCATCAAACTTTTATCTTGTAATGATTCTTCGACTGTTCTGAATAGAATACATGGAATAACAGTGCTTAGAGAATGCCTTTCTCCTTTAATCTTATTAAACTAGATATAGTGTATTGCTTTGGGTCACAAGGTAGCTGCCTCTATATATTCTTTGATCTACCCAGGTACAAAACAATTGCTATAAATATCTTTTTTCTGTTTCTTTTTTGAATACAATGTTCCTAAAAATATCTATACTTTGCCACAAACTCTTAAATTGCCTTTTGCTGATGCTAACATATTTTGATATACTTCATTAGACAATATGTACACAGGTATACATATATGTGTATGTGTGTCTACATATCTAAATATACATCTACATATATATACAAATATATAAATACAGACATACACATGCATACACTACTCAATGGCAATAGCAGAGATAGAAGGGAACTCAAGAGGTCAGGTTTATAGAGTTTAAACAACTGTACTAAGAGTTTATTCCCAAAGAGTAGTAGAGGCAGAAAAAAAAGTTTGCAATTCTCCTGGCTAAAGTCTGGATCCATTTTATGTAAGTTTTAGGCTAAAAGGTAATTTTAACCTGTTAAAACTATGCTTGCAGAAACAAGAAGTAAAGTATAAATTTTTATTCATAGGAGTCTAACTCTTGAATACTTAATTATTTTTTGTGTCATAGGTCCATTTGGAGGACTGGTGATACTTAAGGATTCCTTCTTTCATAGAATAATATTTTAAAATGCATAAATAAAAGTGGATAGAATTATTGAAAATGATGATATTAAATACAATATTAAAATATATACATTTTTAAATTTCACATATTTCTAGTTAGTAATTTCTGATTTTCACCATTAATATAGATCCTGGGACTATCTTTCTTTTTCACTCCCCAATCTTATGGAAAAAAATGTTCCACTTTCAAAATGGAGAGGAAACTTAAACCTCTCTTGCTGTTTATTGAGAACTACTGAGAATACTAGTCATTTTCATATAGTAACACTTTTCTTCACCAATGACACAATTTGAGATATAGGTACATGGACACAGAATATAATGCCAAAAGAGATTCTCAGATTTGGTATTTAATGTTTCCTTTCTAGGCCAAATAAAGAAAAATTTTAGAGAACTTTCACAGAACTTTTAGTTCTGTGAAAAAAAAAAAGTTAAAAGGAACTTTTATTAACCATGTAAAAGCAAAACTAAAAAAGATTTAAGAAAGATTTATAGTGTTTCCATTATTGGAATTCTTCATTTGCTAAATCTTTTACTAATATAAATAGACAAATAAATATGCTATGGATATTAAAAAAAGATAAAAACAAAGGAAACTTTTTACTAGCTTTGACTAAAACAAAAATCCTTCTATTTAATTTAGAGGTGTTAAGTTATACCATGGAATGTAGATTTCTTTTTAAACATGGGCTTTCTGGGTGAACATTCATTTTATTTTATTATTTTTAATCTCTAACCTTCTGGTTTAGAATCAATACCATGTATTGGTTCCAAGGCAGAAGAACAGCCCATGTTCACACAGCTAGGAAGTTTCTGAGGTCACATTTGAACCCAGGACCTCCTGTCTCTGGGACTGACTCTCAGTTCACTGAGCCACCTAGCTGTCCCCATGGGGTGAACATTTTAAGAAAAACAGCAATGAAAGTAGTCATAGAATCTTTTTTAAAAAATCACAGTGGTGTTTTAAGTTCAAGAAAAACCTATAGAATTCCTTGTTATAGGTAAATTAAACTTTTTTCTTATTATATGGATTGATTTTTTTATTAATTGTCCTCTTTCTGTAGGCAAACTTTGCTGCAACCTAAATAGCATATGGCTATGACTTAGGAAGTTGTTTAATTAAGAGAAATTCTCACTGAAGCTGTGAAAGTTCTAATCTTGAGGGAGATGCAAAACTGCTCATTTTCACCTCATGAGAAAATAGCTGATGAATTTCTTTTTAAGTATTCACACATTTCATATCTGATTGAGGATGAAAATGGAAAAGACTATCTTTTTGTATAAGCATGCACATTAAAAAAAAAAGCCATCCATTTTCAATGTGTAAGAATCTACCCAAAACAGGACAACTAAACATTGTTTTGGAACCAAGGGTTAGTTCTATTTCCCCCATTTTATAGGTGAAAATGCTGGGGAAAGTAAAGGAAAAGACACACCCAAGATTAAAACTATGAAGCAATTTTTTTTCTGAGTCAGAATGTGAACATAGATATTTAAAGACCTTAATTTTTTCCACTATAATATAATGAATCTAAAGTAATTATATTTTATCAAAAATGCTCTCTTTACGGTGAAGCTTGTATTATTAACAAAATGTCCTCTCCCCGGACTCAGACATAAATTTTACAATACATCTGAAAATAACATGACATATTTTCTTTCTAGCTAATTATTACATATTGATTTCTTTCTCAGATACTGAAAACTATTCAAATTCGACAGATTCCCAGCACACTTCATAGATTCCACTTTATTTTTTTTCTGAACACATTTTGAGTTAAAACTGCCCATGCTTGTCTCAAATACAAGTGGTAATTAGTCTTTGCATTGCGCACACATATCTAGCAAGCTGAATAAGAGTGAGAATGACATATTTAGATGTCACATTTGGCTTTCTCTTCCTTTCTTGTTTTGTTTGTGTAAGATCAGTTTCAAAGTCAATTTTACAAGTCAGACTTTACATTATTTCAGACCTGGAATGCAGGCTTGTTCACAGCTTCACAGTCTCTATCTGTGATTGTTGCTACTGAGTGAATAAATGACTGAATGAATTGTCTCCTGACAGTCTACTCTTTGGTAAAGAGCCTTCTAAACTAAGCTAGAATGTTGCCTGGTTGGCAGATTTAAATTGCAACAGCAGATCATTATTTGCAAGAAGTTAACAATACGGTATCAACCACTGCTCTACACCCTACAGAGTTCACCACTGCCCATCTACCCAAGATGTCTGCTATCATCAATGGAGGGAATTTCAAAGTCAGATTAACAACTATTCTGACATTTAGGGACTTAGAGAGTTAGCTAGAGGAATGAACAAGCAAGCAAATTGCCAAGGAAACACAACTGATAAAGTCAGAGGCAGGACTGAGATGTAGATCATCCTGACTGTGAGGGTAGTTTCCTAGCACTAAGATATGGGCTTCTCGCTATAAAAAAAATACTCTATGTTTAAAACCATAGAATTGCATTGTTGGAAAGAGCTTAAATTTGATAAGACTATTTTCTACAATAATCCCTTCCAAATTGTCATTTGTTGTCAACTTATGAGGAACACTTTCTCCTTTAGACATTATTCATGGTCATGAAGGCAAATAGTTGCCTTCCTGCTCCTTCCATTCATTACTCCTATTCTGAACTCTGAAATGAAACAGAAAAACAAAAAACAAACCAAAAAAACAAACCAAATTCCTCTTCATTGGGAAAACTTTTAAAATATTCAAGGACAAGTATTCTCCTATAGTATTCTCTAATACCAGATAAATATCCGCAGTGCCTTCAATTTATTTTTGGATGATATATTTTGTTTTTTCAATCTTTTTTAGCATCCTGGTCATAATTATCCATTTTATCAATATCATTCCTTCCTAAAAGCTTTTACACCTAGAATCAAGCAGGACAAGGATGAATAATTCCCATTTTCTAGGAAATAATTATTTCTATGAACTAAAGTATGGATATCTTACTAACCTTTGATTTTGTAAAATAAATAATATATTTTTAGAATCTCAGCATCTCATTTTCCTGGAAATTATGCCATTAATCTATTAATAAGTAATTTTTCACATCACACTTTGATAAGGCGCTTCTCATACAAAAATGGTTAAATATTTTCAATTAAATTTTTGTCTTGTCATACTCCCATCCTATCTTTCTACACTGCACATTTTAAATTCAAAGAGGACTTTATATTTACTCCTAATTTTGTTCATGTTATTAGAAAAAAGTATTATTCTAGCTTATAAATACATAATTTGGATTCTATTATTCAACATGTTACCTTTGTGCCTTTGTGTCGCCCACAATTTTGATTGCAATAATAATTATAATAGTCAGAATTTATTTTATGCTCTAAGGGTTGCAAAGTGCTTTTTAACTACTATATCATTTGATTCTCACAGCAAGGGTGAAGAGCCATTACTATTACCTTTCCAGTTTCACAGATAAGGAAACTTATAAATATATGTTAAGTGATTTACCTAGGGACATAGAGTTTTTAAGTAATTCAGCCAACATTTGAATTCATGACTTTCTAACTCCAAGTCCAGTGCTCTTTCTGCTGTAATACTCAGTTGCATAAACTGTGCCTTCATCTGGTCTAGGTCACCAATTCCATCTGATGAACAGAACAAAATCAAGGAAAAGTCCCTTTGATATTCCAACAGAAATTTCATTCTGATCTTCTCTCGCCTCACTAATGCAATCTAGACAACATATATTCTTCTCCTTTATTTTTTGCATAAAGCAATCATCAAATACTTTGTCAAAAGCCTTGTTAAAATCCACAGAATATCTGTGAGACATGAGTGACATCTAATTTCTCCTGCACTAACACTCTAGTAATCTTGTCAGGAAAGGAAATGATGTTTTAATCTTTCATGACCCATTCTTGATTAACAGATGATGATTTTTAGTGATCACTGTTTTCTTAAATGCTCACAGTCCCTTTAATGATGTGTTGTAGAATTTTGCTGAGAATCAAAATTAAGCTTACTGATCTATAATGTGAAGAATCTATCCTATATCCATTTTGGGAAAGAAGATAAATTTGTCTATTTTGATGCATAAACCATTTCTTCTACTGTCCATTCCCCTACACACCAAAGGATACTAACATTAAATTAGTGACTCCATACACTATTTCTTTCATTGTCTTGGAATAAATTTATTCCTTATCTGATAGGTTTACCATGAACAATTTTGTGCAATTATGTATAAACTTATTGTATATATTATGTGTATAACTATATGTTCTGGGTTAAGCCTGACTCAGACCAAGGTGTAAATGTCCCTCTGGGGGAGTGGGACAGGACTGGAACCAGAGTTCCCCAGGTAAGGTGAGGAAAATGATAAGAGGAAAATCAAAGGTAGAACTTAAAGGGACCTTCCCTGTAAGTAAGGATGAGGGGAAAGATGAGCTTCAAAAGACACACACACACACAGTGTGGGGTCTGAAGAGTCTCACTGTGCTGGTTGTAGGTGAATATAACTTATTGCAAGTTGGTTACATCATTTAAAGGTAAAAACCACAGAAAGTATAAACAATTGGTTATGAGAAAAGTCCATGGGAAAGTGAGAAAAAGTCCATTGGAAAGTGTAACAAGAATGTAGATAGGGCACCTGGGGTAAGATAAAGGTTCCAGGAATCATCCAGGGTTCATGGAATGTTCAGCAATCTTGTTATGGGAAGCTAAAAGAAGGTGGAGGTGAGGGTACTTGGACTCATTCTCAGACAGACCATGAGATCTCAACCTCTGATGAGGGCTCTCAGATCTTTATCTTGAGTGGACCCAGAGTTATCAACCTGTGACACCAATGTCCACAATTTATATTTAATATCAAGACATTTGTAGGTCCTTTGATAGTTTATATAACTTGTTTCACTTAGCCATAATAGCAGGGTATTCAACAACAATATAAACTGAGGACACCCTAAATTGATTCAGATAAGCATTGCTATGCTGCATCTCATTGCCCATTCTGGTCTGTCACCCAAATACCTGAGAATGGCTCACACTCTTTCCTACTTGCTTTCTACTCAAGCAAACAGGAGATTATGTCAGCAGCTTGAGCCTTTAGTTCCCTGAGATAACCAAGTCTCAAATATGGTTTTCAATGTAGCTCAAGGAAAATTAGCTTTTATCACCTTTCAGAAGCAACTTCACATGTATTTCTGAGGCCAGCTTGGGGAGAAACCAATGGACTAGGTTGCCCAAAATTTAGAGCACATGAAAGTAATCAATATGATATAAATGAATACATTTTAATGAATATGTTCATTGACTTGAAAAAAATCCAGAAAGGTGGTAGAATTGTGATATGGAGGGCTTTATATTACAAGTAAGGGTTATATTTTACCCTAAAAGCAATTTGGAGGTAATGAAACAGATGAGGTAGGGTATGTGTGTGTGTATATGTGAGAGAGACAGAGACAGAGACAGAGACAGAGACAGAGACAGAGAGAGAAAAGGAAATTAAAAACCTTAAGCTTAATTAAGTATAATTTAAAAGGATTTGAGTAAAAGGATTTGGCAGGGGCAGTTGGTGGGTCAGTCACCTTAGAGCCAAGCCTAGAGACAGGAGGTCCTAGGGTTTAAATCTGGCCTCAGAACTTCCTCATTATATGACCCTGGGCAAGTCACTTAACTCCCATGGTTTAGTCCTTTCTTCTTCCTTGGAACCAATACCCAGTTTTGATTTTAAGACAGAAAGCGAGGGTAAAAAAAATGAAATGATGATAATAGCTGAGACAATACTCATTTTCTAGTTTCCTTTCCGTACTTATCACAGCTTTCCCCTAATACAGAGCACCTTGTAAAAACATTTAGAAGACAAGAACCTCTGACCTTACATGAGTAAGGCTGCAGACTTCCTGCAGTGTCCAGTGCATGGCAACCCCAAGGTGAAATAAGATTTTGGCTGCCATTCAGCAACTAAGGAACTAAAGTGAGGGGGCTTTGATGCCACAGGTACAATACTTTTGTGAAGGAAGCTACAGCCACCAGTATGTAAGCAGCATGAATTGTCCTTTTTAATGTGCCTTTTCAGCATCCTTGAAAGGCCTTTCACAGGCTGTTTTCCTTAGTGGCATCATTTAAAATTCAAAGCAGGATGTTATTCCTTTAACTTGACATTCATTTTTATCATATGACAACTTCCAGACATCCCAAGCTTTGTGTGAGAAAGATACTGGTTACACAAATGGCTAGAAGGAATGGGATACAGGGAGAAGGTAAGAAAAAACAATAGGATTCATAAGAAAGAGTGGGGGAAAGATTATATATATATATATATATATATATATATATATATGTAAATAAAAGGAAGGATAGAGGGAACCTTGCCCTTTTAAATGCTATTACTCATCCACTATTTAAACTAACTGAACACAGTAATTAATCACCTACTATATGTACAGTCAACAAGTACTTATTAAAATGATAAGAACCTATTAAGTCATTACTATGTTCAAGAAGTTTTGTTCTAAGCACTTAGGATACAAATAAAAACAAAATCAATCCCTATCTTCAAGCATCTCACAATCTAAATACTGCTAAGCATTTTGCAAATACTAAAAGTAAAGTAAAAGAGAATAAAGGGAAAACAGGGAAAGAAGGGAGGACAGGCAATCTCCTTTACAGTGCAGAGTGGATTTATTTATGAACATTTAACATTCATTTAGTTCTCTTGAACTTTTTTAAACTTTTTATTATATTTTCATGAAAAATATGTTTCCATATTGGTCACTGTTACAAGAGCACACTCATACAAAGCCAAAACCACAAAATAAAACCGTAAAGAACTGATATAAAAAATAATATGCTTTGATCTGCATACATCTGACTCCTCTTTCCTTTTTTCCAAAAGTAAATTATTACAATGGAAATAAAAGTCAAGAAATTCTAATTATTTCCATTTTAACACCTCAATTTTTGTTGAATTTTTAAATGAATGCTATCATTTTTGTTCATTCCTGTACAACTTCACTACCCTGTTTGGAGTTCTTTTAGCAAAGGTACTGGAGTGCTTTAGCATTTCCTTCTCTAGCTCAAGTTACAGGTGAGAAAACTAAAGAAAATACTATTAAGTTTATGTCTGTAGTCACACAGCTAATTAATGTCCCAAGCTTGATTTCAAGTGAAATCTTCTGGACTCCGGGCCAAGAACTACCTTGCCCTTTTAAATGCTATTACTCATTCACTGTTTAAACTAACTGAACACAGTTATTAATCACCTACTATATGTACAGTCAACAAGCACTTATTAAAATAAGAACCTATTAAGTCATTACTATGTTCAAGAAGTTTTGTTCTAAGCACTTAGGATACAAATGAAAACAAAATCAATCCCTATCTTCAAGCAGCTCACAATCTGAATACTGCTGTGCATTTTGAAAATACTAAAGTACTATACAAGTATCAGTGAGAATAATAAAGAGATTTATCCTATCTTTTCTAAATAGAGCTTAAAGTCTATGTGAGGGGAATAAAACACATTAACTACTTAATATATGATTTTATGGGAAAGAAAAATCCAAGATGCCAAAATTTGAAAAGGATGCTATCACTTTTAGCTGGGAGGAAAGGCTTCAGAGAAGAATTATCTGGGATTTCAATGAAGGAAAAAAAAGATGTCAACAGGTGGAGATATTGAGAAAGTCTGATTTAGGCACAAGGGAAATAGGTTAAACACACAGAGGCAGTAGGGAGCCAGATAAGATCAATACAATTGAATAGTCTGGTAATAGCACTTAAAGATTGGGTAAAAATGCATACTGTTAAAATAGACTGAGTGATAGGGAGAAATGCAAAGTAATACTATAAACTAAAGTTGTAACCTCACTGTGGAGGGCATTTGAAGACAGACAAAAGAATTTTAAATTTTGTACCAGATCAATTGGGAGATCCTGAAGGATTTTTATTTCTATGGTGATGTGATCAAATTAATTTATTATGAAAACCAGTATCAGCATGGTATGTGAAAAGCACTGAGGGGCACATAATGGTGAATTAAAACATGACTTCTATTTTCAAAGTCCTAAAAGGTCTATTTGCAGAAACAAGCCATGCTCATAAAGAACCATGATACAAAGTTGATGGTTCATGTGAGAGTTGGGAAGTATTATGAGACTTATAAGAGGAATAAGTTACATATCTTTGTGGTAATGAAGAAAAGTTTCAACAAGGTAGAAGAATATAAGTGGAATGATGGTTTGGGCCATTCTTTTAGTGTTCCAGAAGAAAAAGGGCCATATTTCTTTGATGGATAGTGGCTATGTTACTGGCTATGTCAGCAAAATTGAAAGGAACAATTATTATTATTTTATCAAATTAACGTCATTGCTGATCCATAGGACAGTCATATATTTATTAGTCATGAGTTTTTTTTAAGCATTCAATCAGTGCAGGGTTAATACCTCATTGCCCCATCTTAGTTTTAGCTCTGGTATAAATACTTTTCCCCTGTAGTCCTTGTGTAGAAACAAACAACAAAAATGTGGCTTTACTCAGTGAGTGTATTTGAGTCACTTAGTGCCTAGAGTAATGGTCCTGCTTATAAATCCTTACTGTGAACTGATGGGGCTACCACATACCTCGGTAATTAGTAAGCTCGATCTTAAGGAGAAGAAAAAAAGCTGAAATTTACAGAGCACTTTGTTTGAAAAAACCTTACACGTGCCATCTGATTTAAACTTCTAATTGACCAGTGAGACAAAGTCCTTATACCTACTTCTCAGATGAAGAAATTGAGGCTTAACATGATTGTTAAGGCTATTACTAGTTCAGGAACTTTGATGAATTCTCACTGGTGATGAGCTAGAGATTGAAAACTTTTTCTTGTGGATGTCTTCTTTAAATATCACTTTACTCCGAAACTTTTTTCTCATGTAGACATTTCCTGAATTTTGTAATTTGTACCAGAACACTCTTATTTTTCTCCAGTCTGACTAACATATTTAAAGTGTGTGAAACTCACTAATGTAGCAATTTGGTTGGAGGTCTCCAGTTGAGTATCCTAAAATCAGTAAATCAGTCAATAATATTTATTAACTGCCTGTAAGTGCCAGGCGCTCTGCTCACCACTATGGATACAAAAAGAGGCAAAATATTGCCCTCAAGAAGTCCAAAATTTAAAAGGGTGGACAACAAGCATACAAATATACCTACAAGTTATAGGAAATTAGTGACAAAGGGAAGGCACTAGAATTAAGAGGACCTGGGAAAATTTTCCTGTAGAAAATAGGATTTTAGTTGGGCTTAAAGGAAACTAAGGAAGCCATTATGTGAAGATAAGGAGGTAGAAGATTCTAGGAGGGGGATAGTATATACTCAAAGTTGAGAAAAATGAAGTGACTTGTTTGAGGAAAATCAAGGATGCCAGTGCCATGGGATTAAAGAATATGTGAAGGAGGAGTAAGGTACAGGCAGGCTGGAAAGGAAGAGAGGGAGGGAGGTTACAGAGGGTTCTGAATAAAAAAGAGAGAATTTTGTATTTGATCATGGAATGATAAGGAATCACTGCAGTTTATTAAGGAGGGAAGGTGGACAGGGTAATATGGTCTTTCTTGTTCTTTAGTAAAATCACTTTGTCCACAGAATAGGAGTAAAGATTAGATTGGAATGGGCAGAAACTTGAGGCAGTCAGACCTCTCAGTAGGTTATTGCAATAGTCCAGGTGTGAGGTAAGGATGGTCTACACCAAGACAGCAGTGGTATAAGAAGAGGGAAGAAGGTATATTAGAGGGATGTTGCCAAGGTTAAATTCATGAAATGAACTAACTGGATATGGGGGAAGAGAGATGGTGAGAATGCTTCAGTTGTGAACCTGAAAGTCTAGAAAGGTGGTGGTACTCTCAATGATAATAGAATATTTAGGAAGGGTTGATGGGGGTTTATGGAGAAAGATAAATAACTTAATATAAGTTAATTCCTAATTTTTTTCTTAGAATTATCAAAATATTGAATGCTATATATCAGGATATAGTGAGTTCTCTCTCACTTAATTGCTTCCAAGCAAAAGATGCATGATTCCTTATCAAATAGACACATGAGATGGGAATATGAAATATTTTTCATAGGAGGGGCTAAGTGGATCCTAGTCCCTTTCCACTTTGATATCTTTTGATTATTATTCTTATTCCCCCTTTTTTTTAGTCTGTTGTGTTTAAAAATGAATATAGTTTTGTGTTACTAAGAGAAGACTATATACATATATTCAATACTAAATGTTTAAAGGTATAATTTTCTTGAATAATTTATTACTTTGACTTATGTTCTTTAAAAATTAATCAAAGAACTTGGATTTCACATAAGGTGTGATAAATTAATTTTTTAATCACTTTATAGTGATTCTTGATATACTTGACATACACGGGAGGAGTGAATAAGAATATAATAGGCATCATATCTCCACCATCCCACTTTTCAAATTAATTTCTTTTTCTGCTATATTGAAAAAAAAATGAGACAGAGTCTTTCACTTGTCAAAATTAATTCTTGGAATATTAAGCACCCCAAAAAGTCACATGAACTCCTTCTTGATGGTAGGATATTGTTTAGAATTCTTTAGACTAATTAAAATTAATACTTTGAGATATAAAGTTAAATGATTTGATTCTATATTGACCAAATTATCTAGATAACTTTAAAAAAATCACTGTCTTTCATATAGACACAATAAGTATCCTGAGACAGCAAAAATATACCACTGATTCATGAGTAGAAGAAGGCCTAGAAATCACCCAGGCGGAGGGCAGGTTTATAGAAGAAAATCAAGCCTAGGGCAACCAAAGGGACCTTTCCCTGGCTGATGCAACAAGTATCAAAGATGACATTTTGACCAAGATGTAAATGTGGAATTGGCTCTACCACTCTGTCTCTTTGGGAATCCCATTTTTTAACTTTGGGGTAAAATCCTTATCAGGTTGAACAATTCATTTTCTGGGTAATGAGAAATAATATTTTGTAATGTAATATATTTTCCAGATCAGTGATAATATTTTGGCATTGTCTTTCTTTCTCAATTTGTCCTTGAAAGGGTTGATTATTTAGATCATTATTAATTAGAAAGCTTGGGTTAATGCAACTGAAGCAGACCTGTTACCAACAAAATGCCTTAATTAAAAGTGAGGCCTGCATGACCTCTGCCCAGAGTGTCCATTTGACTGATAGAATGCAGCAATAGAAAATGAGAGAAAGGGGTTTGGAAAATCCCTGAATCCACTTTGCTCAAAGACCAAGGTAGTCAAAGTCAAATTAGTGTCAGAAGATTAGATTAGGAGATTAGATGAGATTATCCAATAAAGACTTGCAATCCCCATAATCATTTTCAAAAAGAATCACTTCCTTGAGAACTGGAGGTCCAGAGCTACATTCAGATTTAGGCAATCACTTCATCTTCATTGATTCACTTATCCTAACAGTCTAAGCATCAAGTTGTGATTTCATAATGGAGGTGGGAGGAGGAATATGATAAGCAATTAGTTAGCAGAAGAATCAGCAGATAGGGGCCATACATTACTATTCACTATTCAGTGAATGCAAGACAATCTTTCTATGTTTCCAATATGCCAATGAATCTTTGATATCATTCATATTGATACCCCTCCAGGGATGCTAATATCATAAAGGAACTCTACTGCCCATCTTGTTCAACTATTGTCTTAGTCTTTTCACAAGTTTGATCCAGAATCACTGTTTTTAGATGATCTATAATTATTATTTAGATTAAATGAGGATTTTTTGTGGGAAGAGAAAAGTGAAAGGAGATCATTGGGGAAGTATAAATTGTTGATTGATCATTTTGGGTAATATAGCTATTTTAAATTACCTTTGAAATTTGGTAGTACTTCATCTTCCTTTACTTGTGAAGATGAGACCATACCAAAATCTTGCTCTACATTTATGTGCTCAGTTTTCCCATTCCCCTGTGAAGCAGTTTTAAATTTGTGATTATTAGGGATATAGCTTTCTAGTCTATAGCTTTGAGTTAATATTTTAATAATTTAAAGCAAAATTTCCCCCACAGTCTCAGACTTCGAATTAAAAATTCCCAAAGGTGCTTCTTATTTCAAGAATTTTTTTTTAACATTAAGAGGTCAACAGTAGTACTGTTTAATTACTAATAACAGCCTTTACACATATTCACTGAATTTCAGAACTGCAAGAACCTTAATAACCAAACAGTCCATTCCATTTACGATTAAGAATCCCCTCTATTATAATGCTATAATCCTTGACTTAAAGAATTCTAGGGATGAGAAATCCTCTCTGTTTCAAGGCAGCCCATTCTACTTTTGGATACTACTAGTTATTAGAAAATAACTTCATTGGGATATCTCTCTATTCCATTCATATTCTTGTCCATTTGTGGAAAAGTGATTTTTATTAGAGTAAAGAATTACAAGTGTGGAAAACCACACTGATGCATACAGTAATTTTACCTGTAACTGAGAGTCTATAAGAATTTCTGAGGTCCTGAGAGTTTCAGTGAATTGTCTATGCCCACATGGTTGGTTAGTGTCAGAGGAAGGATTTAGGATCAAAGATATAAAGATAAAAGGGACCTTAGAAGTCTTAGAATAAGCCCTTCATTTTACAGAGGATGGAACTGTTTGGAATCCAGTCTTTCTGACTATAAGCCAGCATCCCACCAACTATCCCTTAGTTTTCTCATTTAATATTCTATTTATGTTTAAATTCTAAAAGTTGAACTGCTCACTCAAGATTTATCATCATGAGCTTCATTTTTTCACTCCTATTCCTTCTACTTTTTAAAAACAATTCCTAATGAAGATGTCTATTAATGAATACCTCTTCAGTACCTTATAATCTAAGAGATTTTTCTTAGATAGTTTGTCAAGGTTACAGATATCCATCCTCTATTTTCAAAGAGGGCCAATGATATCACAGGGTGATGTCTTAACACCAGTCTCATTTTTTCTTCCAGAGTCATCAAAGTTCAGTGGCAAAACAAAAGTTAGGGCATCCGGTGGTGCTCTGGGATGCAGTAGATGATCTTGGCATCTCTGATGTCTGACAAAGCTCTTAATAATACATAATGGTTGTATAGCTACCTTCAAAGATATTGGGGGAATTTTTTTCTTCTACATATCAATTACCTTTAACTTAGTTTATCCCTTGTACTAAGATGATTTTAACAGAGTGTGACTTTTTGAAGAAATAGGTGAGGGCTGGATGAAGGTGGACGCATGAAAGGGGCTCAGCAAGCCCTCACATCTGGGCAGCTAGATGGCACCATAGTGCCCAAAATATTTGCACTCACACCTGAGATACTAGTTTTCCTTCCTGGGCAAGTATGTGGAGCCATAATGCACAGAACAATGGTCCTCACACCAGAGGTGCTGGTTCCCCCTAGTCAATTAGGTGGCATAACTCTAGTCCTGCCATCAGAGCTTCCAGCCATCTCTGAATACTCCATATACCCTATGTTCACAGTAATGATATTTCAGAAGCAGAACTTGAATTCATATTTTTTTAACTCTGAGATTTATTCTCCACCAACTGTGGCTTAATACTTCTCAAGCACCTTAAATAAACACAAAAAGAAATATGTTTTCCCAGAAAGGCAGCCATAAATACAACCCTTTCATATAAGAGATCAATAGAAATAACAATAGATATAAAACATTTATTAAATAACAAACTCAATAGCTGCATAACATGCACTGACATTACTAATTTCTAATTTTCAAAGTAAAAATAATTTCTGAACCTTAAATATGAATCACAAGCATTATTTGATAAACATTACATTTTGAATTGTATGAGCCTTTGACACTTCAGGATTGGAAGTATCATAGTGACACAAAAACATTTTTCTAAAAATGTTAACCCTCTTTTAAAGAAAAGTCTTTCAACTCTTTGTAACCCATCTTATCTACAAACTGAGGGAGAGCTTCAATACATATTAAAGATACTGATAAATTATACATTCCTTCTATCAGATATTGTCCTGGTAAAGATAAACATTATCAAAGGCCAATTTCAATTAGCATTTAAATAGACATATATTACTGTTTCAAACTGCTGGTTCCATCTTGAGAAAGAGCAAAATCTAATGCAGTCTTATAAAGTGTTACAGCAAAATTAATCCTAAATGTATTCAAGGGGTTGGGAGAAATCACTTTCTCAATTATCCTAGGATCATTCAAACATGTATGGATGTAATGATAATATAGGAGTCAAGAACAGAAATGGAAGAACAGGCATATCCCACAGTATAAAAATACTGTTAAGCACTAAATAGCAAGATGTTTGAATTTCAATGGACAAAAGATTATGCTGTTCTTCTGTGGGTCAGTAACTGGGTATTAAATAATTTACTAGTGATATTACTATATAATCATTAATAGTTTTATTGTTGGACTTAGTCTCTGTGAAGCATGAAAAAGTCTTTAGAGATACTGATACAGTTTGATGATTGTCTGAATGGCAGGGAAGAACAGTGAAAAAGATGCTAGATTTGAAATCAGAGGACCTGAGTTCAAATCTAGCCTTTGTTACTTACTATTTGGTTGACTAAGGGTAAACCTGAGTATCATTATCCTCATCTGTAAAATGAGAGGATCAACCACCTGATTTCTAAGGTCCCTTAGATCTTGAAAACTATGAACCTTTGATTTGAATGGTTCCTGGATAATATCTTTCTCAAGAAAGGCACAAGGAAAGTAATAAATGCTGGAGGAGATGTGGCAGAATTGGGACATTAATGCATTGCTGGTTGAGTTGTGAATTGATCCAACCATTCTGGATAGCAA
The DNA here is from genome assembly GCF_027887165.1 of Monodelphis domestica. Classification (NCBI taxonomy): domain Eukaryota; kingdom Metazoa; phylum Chordata; class Mammalia; order Didelphimorphia; family Didelphidae; genus Monodelphis; species Monodelphis domestica. Next base: position 199,915,247 of record NC_077232.1, read on the forward strand.
TTTGGAACTTTGCCCAAAGGGCTTTAAAAAACTGTCTAATCCAGCCATAGCACTGCTGGGTTTATACCCCAAAGAGACCATAGGGAAAAAGTCTTGTATAAGAATATTCATAGCCGCACTCTTTGTGGTGGCCAAAAATTGGAAAATGAGGGGATGCCCTTCAATTGGTGAATGGCTGAACAAATTTTATTTTTATGTATTAGTGATGGAATATTATTGTGCTGAAAGAAATACTAAACTGGAGGAATTCCATGTGAACCGGAAAGACCTCCAGGAATTGATGCAGAGTGAAAGGAGCAGAACTAGAGAACAATGTAGATAGAGACTGATACAGTGTGGCACAATTGAATGTAATGGACTTCTCTATTAGTGGCAATGCAGTGATCCAGGACAATTCTGAGAGATTAATGAGAAAGAACACTCTCCATATTCAGAGGAAAAACTGTGGGGATAGAAACACAGAAGAAAAACAACTGCTTGATCACATGAGTAGATGGAGATATGATTGGGGATGTAGACTCTAAATGATCACCCTAGTGCAAATATCAATAATATGGAAATAAGTCTTTTTTTTTTTTAAACCCTTACCTTCTGTCTTGGAGTCAGTACTGTGTATTGGCTCCAAGGCAGAATAGTGGTAAGGGCTAGGCAATGGGGGTCAAGTGACTTGCCCAGGGTCACACAGCTAGGAAATGTCTGAGCCCACATTTGAACCTAGGACTTCCCATCTCTAGGCCTGACTCTCAATCCACTGAGCTACCCAGCTACCCCCCTGGAAATAAGTCTTGATCAATGACACATGTAAAATCCAGTGGAATTTCTCATTGAGTATTGGGGAGGAGGGAAATGAGGGGAGGGAAAGAACATAAATCATGTAACCATGGAAAAATATGATGAATTAATTAATTAAATGAAAATTTTCAAACAAAAAAGAATAAAAACAAACAAATAAATAAATATCCTGTTCACATCTGAAAAAAAAAAAGCACAAAAGAAGTCTGGGGCCAAGAAGAACAAGTCTAGTCTCTTTAACACAATAATTAGCCAATAAGGAGTATCTCCGCTGCTGCAACTGCTGCCTGCTATGGGCTCTGAATTTCTTCTCTGTATGTTTGCCCAGTGCCTATGTTGGACGCTCTGAGCCTGGCACAGCTTTGCCCACAAGGTACTCCCTCCAGACCAGTGCCTTTATCCACACAGAGGTTCCAGCTGCAGCTGGGGGCTTAGAGCTCTGGGTGGGGGAGGGGTCTAGGGACCTTCCTTCTTACTTCCCCTTAAACCGGAGTGTTCTCAAATTCTGGCTCTGGGGGGGATATACCTTTTCTGTTGAGTCCAGCAGGAGGGTTTCATGCTCTGTCTTGTTGTTAGGTTTGATTTTCAGTCCCTTGGGAGCATTTAGTTTGTAATCCGTAAGGAAAGGTTTTCAGAGGTCTGAACAAATGTTTGCTGCCTCTACGCCACCATCTTGACTCTGCCTTCCAAACAGAGCGATTAAAAAAAAAAAAAAACCTTACCTTTTGTCTTAGTACCAATTCTAAGACTGAAAAGTGGCAAAGGTTAGGCAATCTGAGTCAAGTGACTTCGAAATTTGTGAGACCAGATTTGAACTCAGGTCCTCCCAATTCCAGGCCTGGAGCTAACAAACTGCCCCTTACAGTAAATTTGTGATAAATGTTTTCAGAATTGAATCTCTCACTTGAAACCCTTGTAAGCACATTATCAATTGCTCGTCTAAAATCTATAATGAAAGCTTGATAATTGCATCATTTTCCCCGGATTGTGGCCTACTACATAATAGGACCTTGAATTCTAAAAATAATTCATCCAGACATCTAACATTTATAAGAGAAATGAAAGTGACAAGCAATTGTTCAGTAAGTGTTTTTTTGAGGAACTGCTATGCTTGTAGAACTGTATTAACCCCTGGTCAGTATAGAGTAGGTAGAGTGCATTACAGAATTGTAATTTCATAGATTCTTAGAGTTAGAATGAAAGTTGAAATCATCTATTCTAATCTCCTAATTTAATAGAAGAAGCAAAGCTCCACAGAGGCAAAATAATATTTATAAGGTCTGTAATTGCAAAATATGGTCCTGACGTCCAGAAATTTACAATACAATTTTGGAGACAAAGATACTCCACAAAAGATGTAATAAGAAAAACTTATGGGCTGAATTGCATGGTAATGACCCTATATGCAATACGAGAATGAGAATATTTATTCTCCTGCTTTCTGATAAAAGCAAAAATTCAATAGACTTGTCAGAGTATTTTCAAACAAAAGGATAAAAGAAAGAGGTGAAATGTTTTCTAATAACTATTTTAGCAGAGAAAAGCATTAAGGGATCTTACAACTAGACTTTAATTAAGGTGGCTTAGACAAATTTAGAATGACAAAGAAAATATAAATGATTATGTCAATACTGAGTAAGCAGGTATACTGAAAAAGGTCATCCTATATAATGCACTCTACTAGAATGTGAGCTCCTAGAGAACAGGGGTTGTCTGACTTTTCTTTGTACCTCAATTATCAGCAGTATGCTTCATATGGAGAAATATTTAATAAATTGTTTCAATCATTAATTAATTTACATCTCATGTCAACTGAAGCATGAAACAGATAAAAAGTATCAGGACCACGTATGTGTCACAACCCACTGAAGGGATTTAAGGACTGGAAATTCTGAGGTTTTTAGGCCCTTGGACTCTACCAGACTCTCTTCTGTTTTTGGTGATCCTTTGGTGATCTCTTCTACTCATGATAAAAGTATTTAGAACTGGAAAGTCTTACAAATCATTCTGTCCAGTTATTCTTAAACTCTTGTGGCAAGAATCACTTTGGCAGTCTTATGAAACTTATAGACATCATTTACAAAATAATATTTTAATTGCATGAAAGATATAGAATTTCAAAGAAAAACAATTCTATGGAAACCAGCAATATTTTCAAAAGCAAGTTCATGGATCATAGGTTAAGAATTCCCTAATCTAGCTCAACCACTTCTTTCAACTAATGATCACCCTGAATGGATAAGAGCTTTTAAATTACTTTTGAAAGGCTTCAGAGGGAATAAAATAGAAAGCTGATTCCAAATGTTCTTTCCATTTTCAGCATCTCAGCTTCCCCATGGCTTAAATTATTTATCACTTCTATGTAGATAATTCCAGAATCTTTATCTCTTTCCTAAAATTTTCAGAAATTCTCTCATAGAAACCTAGGATCACAAATTTAAAACTAGAAGGGAGCTTAGAGGTCATTATGTCTAATTCATTCATTTTACAGATAAAGAATCTAAGGTTTAAAAAGTACAGTGCTATGTACATGATGCCCATGTAAAATGTCGAATTTGAATTCAATCTCTCTGTATCCACACCAAGTATTTCTTCTATCATTTAGCACCACCTTTTAAAATTCTCTACTATTTGTTCCCTACTGTTGAGACAGACAGAGAGTCAGAGAGACTGATAACAGCTCAAACTCAAACACAAAATATTCAAATTCACCATCTCACCTTGTCCCCTAAATCTATGTCTATGAAAATTCTTAGTTCAATTAATGGCACAACCACCTTTCCATTCCCTCTTACTTGAAGGCCTTGGAGGTTTCTCCTATTTTTTCTTTCTCCTCATTCCCTCACATCCAACCAATTCTGCAACCCACTTTTGTGCCTGTACAATAACCATTTTGTTCTGTCTCTCATCTCTCTGCAACCACTAAGTACAAATATTTATCTTTTCTAATTTACACTGCTGTCACTACCTCATAACTGATAATCCAACCTTAAATATTCTCATCAATTTATCCTCTACTCTGTTGCCCTATATGAGGTTAAGTAACTAAGTCCAGGTGAAATAAAAAGTTATGGAAAATTATGGATGAGAGTTCAAATACTAAAAGTTAGCATTCTATTAAAAATCATGGAACATAGAAGTCCTCAAGGAAAATATGATAATTTTTCAAAAGAGCAAAAAATGAATTCCTCAAAATACATGCAGAGTTATACTTTAGTTTATGGCAAAAAAAATGTAATTAAAGGGATGATGTGTTTGAACGAAAGTACATTCTGATCCCCATAAGCTCATACAACTTTCTCAAGAACAAGTCATACTAGAGTAACCCCCATTTCATTTAGTGGAAATTACTAGACTAGTATATCCAGAGAGTGCTTTAAACAGAATATACTTAGACTTCACTTAGTCTAAAACCACTGCAAAATATTTTATAATATCCTTGTGGAAAATTGGGACAGTGTGAGAACAGTACAATTGGGCAGATTTGGAACTGGTTAAAAGACCAGACCCAAGAATGAGTGTCAGATTGATGGCTAAAAGCTAGCCCTTCTCCTGGAAAGCTGAAGGAGAATGCCCGCTGTGATCTCAAAGAGATATTCCTGAAATAAGAGAGAATCACTTGCATCTGAGAGAATATATACAATAGACTTCTGTTTTGTGGTTATAAAACAACAGACTTTTACTTAGTTATAAAAAATTGTGTATAGCAACTTTTGAGATCATACTTCAGAAGAATATTATCAACAGATTTTGTTTATTGTCATTTTTATTTGTTTAGAACAGCCTCACAGAATGTCTCTGACTCCATTATCTATGCAAGCTAAGTATTCATATAGAAAATCATTTCCACTAAGGCACCATCTAAGAGTGAATAAAACTTGTACAGGATTTTTTCAAGAATGGGTACTAACTTTCTCTCCTTTCTTATTCTGGAGGACTTTGATTCCAAATTAGGAAGCAAGACTGGCCAATAGAAGTGGCATGTGGGTTTATTTAATTTTAATTCTCCACCTGTTAGGTAGTGGGTTTCTATAGAGGGAACTGAAGAGTCACCTGCTTGAAGTAGTAGAATGATATAGGACATATTCCACTAGATGTGTGACCTGGTAACCACTGTTTCTGATGCAAAACCTAGTTTTAGTGGAAATATATGGTGCAGTGTAGACAGCACTGATTCTAGAGGCAGAAGGCATGATTTAAATTGCATCACTTTCTGATTTGGAGAAAGGGCATTTAATGTTCCTGGCATTTAGATTCCTCATCTATAAAATACTAATTGGAATCTGAGGTCTTTCTTAGCTTCTTATCTATGTTGTTATGATGTCCTTTGTATTTGTACTTAAATTGGTAAGGCATCCTTATTCAGAAGGAAACATGATTTCCACAACCCCTCCAAAAATCCTTTTTTCATTTGACATCAACAATACTATCACTACAAGTAAATTGATTTTGACAAGCCTTAGGAATATTTATTGATCTTCAAAAGAAAACAAAGAACATACTGAATATGGCAATAGCCAGGCTACATTATTAGATTTCACACCCTCTGTTTATTTTTATCTAGGGTCACATCTTCCTAAGATGTTCAAACTTCAACAGGGTCTAAAATTAAGAATTTGTGAAACAGGATATAAAATTAATGTTTCATGGGATTTTTGAGCTGGAAAGTATACCATAAATCATGGAAGAAAAGACTTTCATTTTGCAGATGGAGAATTTTTTGCATACAATGGCAAAATGCCATGTTCAGCATTATATGACCAGCTAGAGGTAGATGAATGTATTATTACTCAATGGCTCTGAAGGCAGACTAAGGTTTAGACTACTGAAGTTTTCCAGGAAACCTGAGTTCTGATCATGTCTCTGATATTGACTGGATGACCACAGGCAACTTCATCTGTCTTGATCTAATTTTCCTTATCTGTAAAATAAGGATATGCCAATTTATGTTAGCTACTTAATGAGGTTGTTTGGAGGCTCAAACGACAAATATATATATATATATATATATATATATATATTTAAAAACTAAAAACTTTAAAGTTAAATCTGAACATTGTTATGATAGTAAACTCCTAATCTTGATCAATTGAGTTTTGTTGATTCATTGAAAAACATCCTTGCAATGATGCATGCGGCATAAAGTTGGGATATGAGGGTGGCTTTTTATTGAAAGTAAAAACCTTGAGCTGCCAATGCAACATCAATGTAATATATAGAGAATTCTGAAGAGAGAAGAATTCAAGAAAGAGCAGCCAAATTTGAATGGCTAAAAGTAGCCTCAGGAGACATATGAAGGAAGCCTGCTCCATATATATCTCCCAGTTCCTTTAACCTCCTTATCCTATTATCCTAGCCAAAAATGGACCTCGTTTTAAAACTGTCCTGTCTTGGGGTGAACTCAGATTTTGTTTTCACTACAGAGTTCAAGTGCTCTTTAAGTCAAGTATATTCCCTTGTCTACCCTAATCTGTAAATTTCCCTGATTTCTGTTTAATGTTTGCCTAGATAAATGGGTTTTCTTGCTATTTGAGATTATTTTTTTTTGTGTGTACTAACCATTTGATGGAAGGAAGCCAAGTCAGAGGGTTTGCTATCCTCTCCTTGGGAATGATCCAATAAAGTATCTTCTGTTCTGAACTCTTATACCTATGCATTAAAAATATAATAGATGGATTGCTATTATTGTTCATCCTTCATTTTCAAAGAGGACCAAAGACATCACATTTTGACTTGCCAGTGAATTGGATTTAATGAGGCAGAGTTGCACAAAATCATCAGCCTTACTCTCTCTTCCAGGGTTATATTCAGTGGCAAGTCAAAAGTCAGAATGACAGGCAATTGTATGGGATTAAGTGGATGACCTTGGCATCACTGATGTCTGGGGAAGGTCTAAGTGTTCTATACTGCCTTCTTTAGCTATTTTCAAAATTGTTGAAATAAATTGTTATCTTCCAATTCTTTGGGAAGTCATCACAATATGGAGGTAGACACCTCATTAACTCACTGATGGGTTTGAAGCCTATTGGTTAGTATCAACCTGATTTAACTCATCAGCTGAGTCACAGGTGAGAACTGGGTGAAAATTATACAACAAAGATGGAAGGCAGCACTCAGACCAAAGAAGCAAGTCATCCCTGAAGCCCCCTATACCTCCCAATAGATTAATAGGTATAATATTAGTTCAATATCCCTCCAATACTCTTTTTTTCAAATCCATGCCTTCCTTCTTAGGATTAATATTGTGTATTGACTCCTAGGAAAAATAGTGGTAAGGGCTAGGCAATGGGGGTTAAGTGGTTTGCCTAGGGTCACACAGCTAAGAAGTGTCTGAATTCAGATTTGAACCCAGGACCTCTCCTTTCTAGGTCTAGTTCTCAATCCACTTAGCCACCCAGCTGCCCCTCCATACTATGCTCTTGGGAATATGAGAGCCAAGTGATTGCTGGGACAAAGTTAGTCTTGATCTTACTTTCTCCCAGACTTCTTGCCATTAATCTATTTAAAACACAATCAAGACTTTCCCATTCTCTCCACAATGGAAGGAAATTGCAGTCATCCTGTATAGTTGGGCTAGATCTTTGATCAAAGCTATTTAAATGGTGTCTTTCAAACTGGGGCATTTAGATAGCTATTGGCAAAGGTATAAATTTCTAAATAAACCAATTTATATGTATATCATAACCATCATCTTGATCATTACCGTCATCCTCTTCCTCTTCATTATTATTAATTTTATTTTACGCTCCTAGTTCTTATGCCCATTTATACACCAATAATCACTTCAGAGTGGTGAATTTAAAGGATAAAATACTTTTCTGCCTATATCTGCTGTACAGACACGTGATATTTATATATTAAAAAAAGATTCATCCTTTCCTGATTAAAAGATACTATCAATGAAAAGGGGAAGACTGTTTTGAATGTATGCCAAAAAGTATTATGGTGTTCTGACACTGGCTGCTTTTCCTTTGAAGTTCCTATAGTTATATGTGGAAATGATTTCAATGATAGGGTTTTTTTAATAGCAAAAAGAGCTCTCATCTGATGATAGCTGTTGATATCCAGCTAAGAAATATGTTCATCTTACCCAGAGATAGTGAAGTTAATTCAACAAATATCAATGTCTAACAAGATGAATGTTTAAGGGTTAGAAACTGGACCTGTGATTGCCATGGCATGGGAAGTTCCTAGATGAAGAAGGATGCAGCTAAGCCCTTTTCCTACAATTTTAGAGTCTTAGAAAGCTGCCTACACCACTGAAAGGTCAATTAATTTGCTCATATTCACACAATCAGTATACATAAAATGTGGATTTTGATTGCATATCCTCATAGCTCCAAAACCAGTTCTTTCTCCTATTTGCCATGTCAAATTTCAGTTAAAAGTGCCATACTGATTAAAATAATTTTCAACATAGTAAAGAATAGAGGAGAAATTAAATGAAAAGAATGTAGGAGATAGTACAGTCAAGTTAGACTATCCAATTTATACTATATATATATATATATATATACACACACACATATATATAAAACAAAACTGTTCTTTCCCTTGTAAGACATCTTCAAAAAGAAAGGAAATATTTTTGTCACCAAGTAATAATTAAAAAACCCCCTATGTTCAGAACCTCAGACCAGATATGGATTTATTACAAAGATTGTTAGTTTGTCAGTGGCTAAAATTTGACAGGTTGTCTGGCTGTGTTCATGTTGAAATATCACATAGTTCAAAGCCAGACCTACTCTGTTGTGAACTTGGCTTCTCACGGACTGCATGTGTCCTTGTCCGCATGCTGCTAGCTGCCAATCTGGATCCCTTTCTGGGTTTGGGGAACAGACTGTCTGTTGTACTATTGTTGCCTGAGAGAAACTTCATGGTTGTCCACTCAGTGGTGGAATGATACATGAGCAACACTGAAGATGGACGCAAAGCCTTAGGATGTGGTCAGAAAGAACAAATGCCTATCTTACATAATCAAAATTCCCAAAATATCACCTGGCATAGGTAGCTGGGTAGGGGTAAGGTTCAAATTATATTTAGAAATAAATATGAAGTGCAAATAAAAGGTAATATTTAAAATATATAAAGTCATTTTAATATCTCTGGAACTACTTAATGATATTTAAGAATTCATTTACTTTCTGGGAAAGGAAACTTTCCCAGAATATATATATATATATATATATGTAATATATATATATAAATATATACAATAAATATAAATAAGTAATATATAATAAATAAGTAAAATATAGAAATATATTTTAGTCATTATGACTCTTCTTTAGTGGATTGGTTGAAAAATTGCAAGCAGCAATTGATCTTTAAATAGAGATTTAAAGAACTCTGCATATATTTTTATGTTTATATTTTTTAAAACCGTTACTTTCTGTCCTAGAATCAATATTAAGTAATGGTTCAAGGCATAAAAATGGTAAAGGCTGGGAAAGTGGGGTTAAGTGACTTGTCCAAGGACAAACAACTAGGAAATATCTGAGACAAGATTTTAACCAGAACCTCCTGTCGTCAGACCCAGCTCTCCATCCACTGAGCCACCAATAAGCCTTGGTAGAAGAGTTATTATTTGTCTTATTTTGCAGAAAATGAAATTTGAATCTTAAGTAGGCTAAGTGACTTGCCTAGTATAATCAAGCTAGTATCACTAACCATATTTTTTTCCTAAGGAGGCATTATACTATAATAGAAACAGAGTTAGGTTTGCAGTAGGAAGAGCTAAGGTCCAATAGTGGTTCCTGCACTGAATGACTATAGAAAGATCATCTACATTCTCTTTGTGCCTCAGTCTCCTCATCTATATAAGGAGCAATAAGTCAGATGACAAAGAAGGTCTCTTCCAGCTCTGAGGCTCTGATCCTGTGACCCAGCTATTCCTGACTCCCAGCCCTATGATCTCTCTATCACAACCCGACACTTGCCTCCTAAATTCTTCTCTCAAAAGTTTTCAACTAAATGACTTATCCAGCTAGTTTACAACATTTCTGTTGTAAAGTATCTTGAAGCCATAGTTGAAAAATGAAGATAGAAATAAGAAATATGCATCCCCCAAGCTGTTTCTGTACATACTGCATATAAAACTGTCTATTAAGACTATCAAATAGATTGACAATGAATACAATATACTCATGAAGGAGAATTAACTTTGCATGAGTAGTGGAGACTTTTTGATGCTTCATTAATATAGTTGTAGGGTTTGTATATTGGATATACTTTTGTTGTTGCTGGAAATATTTCTAGCAGATTTGCTAGAATTTAATTCTGGCTCAATCTTTAAAATAAAACATTTAATTATAAAAGGCATATGCAAAATCTTAATGAAATTATCGTTCACCAGGAAATGTTGTTCCCCCTCTATAAGCATGGGGACAAGAGTTCTATATTTATATAGAAGTTCTGGGTTTATCTAATAGCTCTAATATTTTAATTATAGCCTCAAGCAATTCATTTTGCCATTTTTAGCTTCAATTTCATCTTCTGTAACAGAAATAATAATACTGCCCATTTACTATTTATTTCATAGGATTGTTAGGAAAGTGCTTTATTATCACAAGTACTATATGTATATGTCACTAAAGAGTGTAATATAATGCTGGGACTTAAAATCTTAAACATCTGTGATTGAACACCACTTGTAAAATTCCCTTAATTTCTGTCCCTATGATTTCTCTATTAAACATTATGCTAATAGTTAGAATTTATGTAGCATTTTAAGTTTTGAAAAGAATTTCATTTACAAAATACTGGAAATAATTCTAGGAAGTAGGTGATAATAAGATGAACATTTTACAGATGAAAAGAATGAGTCAGACAGAGGTTAAATAATGTGGTCAGGGTCACACAGCTCCTGTTTTAACTAGAATTTGAACTCAGGTCTTCCTGATACCATTTCCAGAGTTCTAGCTCTAGCACCATCTTCCTTTTGCTTAGATATATATATATATATATATATATATATATATATATATATAGGTTATGATCTACATTGGTATAGAAACTAAGTTAATGAAATCACAGATTCTTGCCATATGTAAACAATGAGGAAAACCATGTACAATAAGGCATTTTCCATTTTGAGAGACAAGAAAATTACACTCCAAAGGAGAGGATGTAAGATTTGGCAATAGTGCCTGAGAAACAGATTGTATTTCCAACTCCTGTTAAATTCATTTCCATAGAGGTGAACTACTAGGCTCTGGTCCAGTAGCTTACAAGGCACAGAGTCATATTTCAAACAGAGACAAAATAAAAACAAATATTCATGTCACCCACAAAATAGCAATCCCATTTGGTTTCTTTTTAGCAGTGTTGTAATGGATAGAAAAATTGACTGGGAGACAAGAGAAGGAGTTTCTAGTTCTGCTATAACATTAATGAGCTGTATTACAATAAAGAAGTTGGCAATTTCTCTCAGCCCCTCAATTCTTAGATCCTTCCAATTCTAAAATTTTATATTCAAGGTTTGTATTTTCTGTCAAGAAGCGATAAATAGTAAGAATATCCTTGTTAGTTAAAAAGTTTATACTTTTATATATTTTAGTTTAACCATTCCATGAGAAGATGATATTTCCATTTCAGAAATATGAGTCACAGCAACTGTTATCTAGGTATTATCAAAAATCTTGTTGACAAAGGCTGACAACTAAGAGGAAAATCACTTTTGGAAGAATGAATTCTAGTCAATTAATATTGTTAATAAATACTTCTGGCATGAAATGAGCCAATAGGGCATGTCAGGATGACTAGATGGCCAGACTAGATTAAGTTCTAACTCCAACACATACTAGCTATGATCCCATGGTCAAGCCCATCACCCTTTAATTTCCTCCAGATAACAACACTCCTATAACTTTGCCTATTTGCATCAATGGAAGGAGTTTCTACACTAGGAATTTCCTTTGTGACTGAAATCACAGGACCCAACAAAACAAGCAAAAAATCATTTATATAACCATACCAGGTTCTAAGGATACAGAGACAAAGAATCTACAGTTTTGCCTCAAGAATCCTATGAATCCTTGGCTCATACACAGATAAGTTTGATGCAAGATAGAGTGTGATAAGGTCAAAGAAAAGATTCCTCCCAAATGACAAAATATTAGGAAAGAGAAATCACTTTCCTTTGGAAGAACCAAGGAAGGTTTCCCACATAAGGAGGCTACTTAGTGGAGACTTAGAGAAGATAAAGAGAGTTATTACAGGGAATTCTAGATATTAGAGAAAGCCTATGTGCATAAAGCACTGTAGAAGAAGGAAAATGATACAAGGAAAGTTAATAGGTTGTGGGTTGGAGGGAATTAATCATCTAATTTAGCTGGAATGTAAAATGTGTGCCAGGCCAAATTGTATGGAATTTATTTTTTTATATTGCTTGTCCATAAAAGGGAAACTGTGGACCCTTGGAAGGTCATGGTTCAACAATAAAGCAAATGTGATCCACCAAAGGGCAGAAAGATGGTCCATATCCATCATAATCACAAATAGCCAAACCTAGAAATTATCTCCAAGGCATCCAACATCCCTCTCTTTTAACACTTATCCGCTCATCCTCCTGCCTCCACTGTTCTTCTTAGGGCAGTTGTAACCAAAGGATTTATTAAGCAATAAGGATATTGGTTTTCATGGTTTAGTGTATTATATAACACAGTGCCTGGTATATAATCAGCTCTTAATAAGTGTTTGTTGATTGATTGGAAGAAATTGCTAGTAATTTTGGTATGGAAAATGGTAGTAATTTTGAATGATTGGGATTAGGTAAGCAGGAAAGTGAGAAGTGTTGGTTTTTAGTATGGAAGAGGTGAACTAAAAAGAAGCTTAAAAACTCAATCAGCTTTGATAGTGTAATAAAGTCTTTAAAGATTCTGCCTTCCAGATGATAAAAAAAAAATGAACAAAGTTTGGTACATGTTAGTTTGGTGTTTACAAAGGAATTTGGATGCCTAGATGTCAGTAATGCCTAGAAATTAGTCAGTTTTAGATGTTCCTAGAGTGACTTAATACTAAGAAGCTCATAATATACAAATTTCAATCCATATTGATTCAGAACTCCCATATGGGATCATGTATGCTAGGTAATCAGATGAGGGTTATCACCCAAATGAGACCTCAAGAATTCCAAATACCTCATTCTCCATAGTGATGACTGTTAGAAGAAGCGAAGAATAGTGAAAGTATAACATATTATATTCATGTTTTTAATTGTATTTTATGTATTTTAACCCAGATTTAAGATGGCACAAAAAAGACATCTATGGGTTAGTTTGACACAAGTTTTGGTTTCATAGGCAAAATAAATTGATGACAAAGTTATAATGACAAATATATGTTTATCTGAAATAGTTTGATATTCAAGGTAGAACAGAATTATTCCTGGACTGAATGATTTGAGTCAGAGGCTCCAATCCTAATTTATTTTTCAAATGTATATATTCCACATTGTGAACAAAGTACTAGCAAATTACTGCTTTAACTGTGGTTTTTCTCCATTGTATCGACAGCATCAAATCCACAAGGAAAGCTAGTGGAAGCCCAAAGCAAAGGAGGTCACAAAAGCACTTTACTTGTCCTCCATGATACACAAATCAGCATGAGTCCTACTATTGGCAGCATTCCCACAGGGTCTGGCCAATTTTCACCTTTCAGTATTTGTACTGAATGCATGTTGGATGCCTCAAATTCGTTGGGTTTAGATTTTAAAATAAATATTAAATGTTAAAAGAAAATGATCCCCAACGTGGCAGATGTTTATGTCAATACAGAGAGGAATTGAACCAAGGGACTCTCCTTTTCTTTGTCCTTTTTCTTCGATACTAGTTAGAATAGTAATAGGTGCTTCTGTCATAGGATGTAAGCTATTTGTTTGGCTCAAGAATGTGTGATGATGCTTTGGTTCAGCTCTATCACTACTAAGTTTGTATCCCAAAGAGACTGAAGATAGGGGAAAAAGAGGCTGCCCAAACAAAAATATTTAGAGCAGCTCTTTTTGTGGTAGAAAAACCTGGAAACTGAAGGGATGCCCATCAATTAGGGAATGGCTGAACAAGTTGTGGTGTATGGTTGTAATGGAATGTTTTGTGCCATAAGAAATAATAAACAAGATAATGACAAAAATATCTAGAAAGAATTAATGAAGTGATACAAACTGAAGTGAGCAGAAATAGGAGAAATGTGTATACAGTTAAGAACAGTAATGTATGATGATCAACTGTGAATGATTTCACTATTATCAATAAGTCAACGATTCAGGACAACTCCAAGGGACTCACTGACAGAAAAAGGATAACCACCACCACAGAAGAAGCAGACATATTCTGAATGAAAATAGAAATACGCTATCCTTTAGTTTATTTCCTCCATGAATTTTTGTCTATTGTAGGCAATGTCTGTCTTGTTTCACAATATGAAGAACATGAAAATATGTATTATATGATAATATATGTACAACCTACATCATATTACCTGCCTTCTTGAAGAGGGGAGAAGAGTGGGAGGGAGAGAGAAAGAACAGAATAGTAGAAAATGAATATTAAGAAATGGTGTTGATATGTAATTTCAAAAAATAAAAATTTATTATTAACAAAATGTGATGATGTTGACTTGTAGAGTATATTTAATACTGGGAAGTGCTTCTGACCCACTAATTGAGATAGAGGGAAAATTCCTGAAAATATTAGATAATAAGCATGTTAACTAATCTTCAACATATAGTTTTCATTTTTCACTAAAAAATTACTCTTTCTTAACATGTATCATTTCATTGAAGTAGGTGCTGCCTCTCTTGACAGAAAAATTATAATTCTCCATACTTTTAATAAAAGTTAGTTATAGATTCTAAATCATGGGTTCTAGGATTTTAAAACTGTATAAATCCATAAAGATCATCCAGTATACAATGTCATTTTACAAAAGAGGAAACTGAAGCTCAGAGGTAAAGAGCTTTGACTAAAGTCACATTATCTGGTGGTCAATGTGTGTGTGTGTGTGTGTGTGTGTGTGTGTGTGTGTGTGTGTATGTGTATGTAGGAGAGAGAGGGAGAGACAGAGACAGAGACAGAGAGAGACAGAGAGAGACAGAGAGACAGAGACAGAGAGAGACAGAGAGACAGAGAGAGACAGAGAGAGAGAGAGAAACACTCAATATATTTTTCTACCACTTAGCCCCCAAACAATAGACCCGATAGTCTGTTGATAGACCTGTGCTTGAAGTTTTGCCAGCTTGGCCAAGTTGACCAGAACTTTTGCTTTGATCATATTGATTTTGAGAGCTGGGTTGCAGTAAAGTCACAGGAGAAGGAAAAATAATGGACATTAATAGAGATGTTCATGTGACCACAGACAAGACACTTAACCTCTCTGGGACTTCTTAAGCTCATCTTTAAGAGAATTGGAGTAGGTGACCTCTGTGATTCTTTCCAACTATAATTTTACAACTTGTTTTCCTAAGATTCAGAAACACATAGCATTTAGAAATCAATAGCTTTACTTGATTTTTTGGCATGTGTTTATTTTATTTTTACATGTAAATGAATCTTTTTAATAATCACTTACTGACATTTTATCACTTTTAAAGTTCTTTCAAAAGCCTTTTCCTTTCATAAAGTTCAAAAGTTCCTTCTTTTGCTATATTTTCAAGACAGAGGTAACATATATCTCTGCTTTTTTCCCCTACTGTATAGTTCTTAAGAAAATGTCTTCTTTATTTTAATAATATAATAAATTGAGCAAACATAATTACATATCATATTACTCACCATCATATTAATACTCAAGATGATATATAATATTGTACATAAGATATTATTTGGTGGAATAGCCTCTGGAGAACTGTATAATCTATTTTCTTATTTTCTAAATATTTGTATATTTCAGTGACCATATAGATAACTTAAATATGTAGTGATTAGTGGTACAATATCTGAAGGCTCTATAGATTGTTTTTGCATTTTCCAAATTATGAAGAACTCTGAACATGAGTATTAATGCTTTGCATACAAAATTCTCATGCATTATTTCTTATAGATAATAAATGAATAAAATTCTTATCTAAAGTATAAAGATCTAAAATATCTAAAAGAAAAGCATTGGAATCTTTTTCAGATGACTTTGTCACCTTGGATTTGTTAGTAGAAAATAATTTTAATATTATCCTGCTATCATTCTTAGATAACTCAGTGATTTTATAAAAACTGCATGCCAATATATATTGAACAGTTTCAAACATGATTAAATATGTCTATATTAACATCATTTTCCCTTCTAACAAAAAAAAAAACTAATGTCAATAAAAACCCTAATATAGATTCCCCATGGATAAAATATTTCTCTCAACAGATGGTTGGATTTTCCACAAACATTTTAATAAGAATTAATGGGAAAATGCTTTAAATGACTTATTGACTTATTGCAGATGGCTGAAGAATTTTGTGTAGGTGTACCTCATATAAATAACAAAAAGTGTGCTCAACCTCTAGTTGTGGACAAAAGGTTCATTTTACATTAAATTGAGCACTTTCTGTTTAGTTAAATTAGTGAAGGAAAAACACAACTTTGAGTTATTTTCAATTTTTTTCTTGTAATACTATTATATTCTATACTAGAATTCTTGCTTCATAAACCAGACTGCATAGTGGTAAATATAGCAGAGATCTAATGTTATAATTAATAAATCTAAGATGAATCAAATTGGCTTATTGATTCTACAAATATTCAACACGAATATTTTGTTACAAAGAGAAATGTTTTTAAAAAGTATTTCCAATATACTTTTCGTCCTCTATGTTTTTGACAAGAGATTTAATATCATAAAAGAAGTTTTCATGCTAATTTGATATTAATTCAATCCAAATTAAAGAAAACAACATATTTACCTTTCAAAGGATATGGAGTGGTTATAAGGTCTCAGAATATATCCTTGATACCTGTTCCATATGATGTACACACAATTACTCTTTTTTTTTAAACCATCACCTTCTGTCTTAGAATCTATACTAAGTAAGGGATAGGCAAATGGGTTTAAGTGACTTGCCTGGGGTCACACAGTTAGGAAGTATCTGAGTCTATCTCCAGGTCTGGTTCTCTATACACTGAACTAACTGGTTTCCCCAACATACTACTCTTTAGAACACTCATTGGCTGGTTAAATTACTTGTAATCAGGGCTATCCCATTTTATTTCTCTATAGATTTGGGATTAAGGAATTTTCAAAATGTTTAAATAATCCAAATCAAGCAAACCAAGAAAAAATGAGATTTATACAATAACAATGCCTAAGTTTTGTTTCTTGTAAGCATTATCCAACTAGTAATTGTCTAGTTATCATTTCAATGTTCTATAATGCATCACATTTTAGGTATTGAGGGCTCCTGAAATTGTAACAGATAAAGCTGAAAATTAGTATCACTTATGCTAAATTAATTATTATACATAATAAAATGTAACTGTATTGACCTAAATCAGGGAAGAACCATTTGAATTTTTCAATTATCTATATTTTGGAATACCAAATAATATAAAAATAGTTTTGTTAGCTTAAAGTATATATAGCAATGGAAATTAAACTAATTACATCAATGCCAGGTATCTAAGATAATCATAGTAGTATTAAGTGTTAGCACATTGTTTCCTATTCATATATAATTATTTGCTTTGTTTTTTCTTGTTTAAATTATAAAGGCACCTTACCAAATTCTCTACCATTTCTGAGCTTTGCCTACATGCTTTTCATAACTCTCTATGCTAACCCATACTTTCACTAGATGTGAAGTCAGAAAGATCTGAGTTAAAATTCTATCTTAGACATTTACTTAATTGTGTAACCCTGGCCAAGTCATTTAGTCTTTTTGTTCTTCAAATTTTTCATCTATAAATTGATAGGTTTGACCTAATAGACTTAAAGATCTCTTCCAGTTATGAAATCACCATCCTATTCTCTTATTAACATAGTAAACTTCCCCCTAGCAATGAGGGCTCATGGTCTAATGAGGAAACTGAACTACCCTACAAAGTCCAGGCCATGTTATCCCACCCTGAGGGAAGAGAGTTACTTAGAGTTCGGATGGGTTTTTAGTATTTGCATTGTTTCTTCTAATGCTTCCAATACCATCAGTCTCCACTTGACTTCAACATCTCTTGAAATTCTAAAATCATGAATGTTAAAATTCCCAAAGTTGACTGCAATCTTTTTTTTTCATTTCTCCCATTAACTTCTCCTCCCGCCCCCAGGCCCCCAACCTATTGTTTGCCTCATCAGGATCTCTAGTCCCCAAATTAGTTCTTCTTCTTCTAATCCATCAGTCTTTTCCTGGAATTACTCATCTCCCATCAGTATGGCTGATAGGTTCAATTATATTGACTAGGCACCCACCCTCCCCTCTTTGTATTCATTGCCTGGCTTTCCTTCTTCTTTTCCTACCTTGCTGATTCCTAAATGGACTGAGCTTAGTGTTAAATTTCCTCAGGGGGTAGTTCAGTCTCATAATCTGACCAGTCTATTTCCATAGGACTGCTTATAGATGGTCACACAAAAATTAATCATCTTCCTTAAGATATCAATGTTCCCGAATCATATAAACAAGTGTAAACCTCAAAATTTCTCAGACTTATGAATGTTAGGGGTTTCCCCCATTGGGGAATCTTCTACTTTAAAAAATTCCCTAGCAGATGGTGAGAACTCTACTGGAGTGTGGGGGCTCCTTGCCTTGGGAATATCCCTACTCCACCCTATTTAGGACTGCTTTAGGACAGAGAGCTCCTTGAGAACAATGAAAAGTACTTTGATCTATGCTTATGGAAGGGACAGGAAGTTCTTTGAGTCATGACTGTTTTAGAATTGATACAATGGGATAGTTAGTACCTATAAAGGTGGGGCAACTTGTAAACTACTTAAACCTAAAAGGGTGATAACTTATTCAGAGGTTTTTTCTTAATGAAATTTTTCGACACAGCAGCATTTTTTTCTGACTTACTAAAGAGATTAAAACTACTCAGGTGTGAATTCAAAATGGGCGGTCCTTTAGAAACATCTACAGTGATTGGTAGATGTAAGGAATTAGGGGAGGTGACATAGGAGATTTTGCCCTTAAAAATAAGAGCTCAGAGAAGAGCTGGATCTGAGTCTGAGGGAGCTCATTTTGAGAAGACTCATTCTGAGGATCTCGATTTCTGACTCTCATTCTGAAGGAGAGCTCCTTGAGGAGCTCCTCTGAGGGGCTCCGTCCCTCTGGGATAGGAGCTCTGGAGGCTCTTGAGAGAGGCCCTTTGAAACAATCTCTGGCTGGAAGACTCTTTGAGGAAGGACGCTGGCCTGGTGTCATTAGAATTCCTTACTTACAGATCTTATGGTGAGTTATAAAAAACTGACTGATTTCTCTTTTAAGACTCAGGTCTAGGCCATATTGGCTTGAGGCTCATCATACTTATTCCTTTCTTACTCTCTCTCTCTTTCTTTGATTACTCATTGTATTGTTAATTAAAATCTCTATAAAACCCAATTGACTTGGGTATTTGAATAATTGGGAATATTTCCCTGGCGACCACCTTATATTTGATTTTAAACCCAAGACACTGTAGTGAAACATATTTCTGCGGTCAAATTTACTCACCCTCTCTTATATCTATCACAATTTATATCTTCCACTATTTTTATCACTACAGTTTAAGACCTCAACCATTTTAAATCTCACACAAGGAATATTTCCCTATGCCCCAAATCCAAAAAGTTGGTTCTCAAAAGAAGTTTGCCAACTACTATAATTTGGCAAGAATAGTTATTATCACAGCACTGGGACAGGATACCATCAGTGGGTTGAAAGAATATGGTGAACATTTCAATTGTTTCTCACAAGACTGAGAAAATCATTGATAAATCTTGCCTGTTTCCATATACATAAAGTTGAAGATATTAACAGCACCAAGACCAGAATATCCCTGCTGTGGATTTTGAGACATTAATTGCTGATCCATTCTAGCAGCATGACTACAGAAGTCCCTCTTTTTTCTGTCAAATATCTGTGGTTCTTTTTTCTCCTTTCTACTATTTTTGTGAGGTTTCTCTACTATATGTATTTTTGTTGGTGGATAATGTGACTTTTTCCAAGCATTATTTGTCATTTTTATCATCTTTCAAGTGTCCTACAAACCTGCTTCTAAGAGGATGCTAAAATTTCCTTTTAGATACTTATTTTACATGAAAAATAGTTAGCTTTCCACATTTTTAAATGTTACTAGAACTATTATACTATTTTGTTAAACTTATATTGAATATATTTTTTTTATTTTTGTAATGATAATGGATCATGATCCCATTTTAAAATATATGTCAACTTTCAAAAACCTTCAAGAGCTTCCTTCTATAAAGGTATTAAAATATTCCCAAAGAATAATCACATTATAATCATATTTTATAATACAGGCTTTCAATGTCTTACTCCCGTGTAGACAAAGGACATCTGAATTTACTGAATGAATTGTACACAATGACAGAATTTTAATGGACTTTCAATAGACCCTGCAATTGAATTTAAATTCCCCACACTCAGCTTTAGTCAAAACAAACTACAAAGCTCATTCTGAAATGACTTTACCAATAAAGTGAGAGAATTTTGCATAGCTGTACAATATGCTTCTGATAACATAGGGATTGATTTACTTGGGAGGCAATTGCCCCTAATTCTATTTGAAGCTCCAATTCAGCATGTGCTTGCATGGAAAAAATGAATGCACTATTAATCAAGTTCAGAATCACTGAACCACTGAAAGAAAGCAGAGCTCAGAGATTCTTTATTTCTGGAGGACAGAAGCACAGATCATATGCAATTGTGTTTTTTGATGTTATTGTTGTTGTTGTTTGGTTGTTTTTTTTTATTTTGCTTTCTGATTTAAAAAAAAATTGCTTTCAAGTCACTTTGTTTATCAGAATCTTGAGATTAGATCTTGAGAAAGACAAACACAATAAGGTTCTAAAAATAGAATCTATTACTATAATGTGACCATCAAGTACATATCACTGCACATGCATCTGTGAGTCCACTTAAAATGTTGCAAATTTCCAGATTATATGATTTTAATACTATTACTGAACTCAACAACATAGATTGAAGATATTCTACCTGATGGACTGAAAATTATCCTAATATTTGATGATGATTATAGAAACAAGACTAAATTAATTGAATTTTAATGAAATTAATTTTGTTGTCCCAACACAAAAAATTTGTATCTGTTTTACTCTAAAATGGTAGTACAGAAGAACATTAAATAGATGTCATAAATAGTTTTACTTTTCATATTATATATTTTTCTTTAATTAAAACAATTAACTCAAGATTCCAAATTGTCATTTTGAACCTCCTTATAACTAAATTGCCATTCCCCTAGAGGATTCTTAAATTGCAAATCATAAACTGGTAGGAACTTTTAGAATTCAATCCCTTTATTTTATAGATAGATGAGAAATGCAGGGAATAAAGGCTAAATTTGAAATCTGAATCCTCTGACTCCAAATCCCTTACTCTTGTCACTATGCCATGTGCCCCTTCAGCTTGTTGTGGGGGGCTTGAGGTGAACCCCCCTAGGTTGTGAAAGGGTACCCCTTTGCAAGAATGGAAGGCTCCAAAACTTAGCTTAAAAATAAAAAGAGAAGCTTATTAATTTTGAAGATAATGTTAAATCCATTCAGGAGGACAGCATAGATGGAAAGCAACATCAAGTCTCTGGGGTCTTTATACTCTTTACAACAGTTAATATATGGCTTGGGGGTATTATACATTGCAGCATGGGGGGTAGGGGAGAGGAGATTTGCCTGAAGAAATAGGGGGTGAACCTCATAGTTTAGGAGACAGACATATGTCTTAGATTCAACCAGATGGTATCAAGGCACAGCGTGAACATGTATCTCTATGTCCATCTCAAATCTAAAGGACAATCTAAGGAGGGCAATGCTCTCAGGGTCTTCTGGAGTTATCAGATGTTTGGGGTTAGTAGTTACAAGGATGTAAGGGAGCAAAGGAATTTTCCTGTTTACAGTTTTCCTGAAATACTTCTATAATTTTGGGGTACACTATCCCATGCCAAGCTGAGTAAGGCATCTTGGGAATAGTTTTCTTCAATTGCCTTTGAAACATTGTTCATTCTGCTTATTGTTCATTCATTTTATAATTTAACATTTAAAGGCAATTTGTTTTAAAACTTCATTAAAATATAGCAAGAGAATTATTAGACTAATTGTGATTTCTCCAAGTCTAATAGAAGACAAATTTTTTTCGTATATAATCTATTTGATCCTGTTGAAATAAAATCTCATTATCCGCCTGGCTTTCAAGACTCTTCTGTTTTTAACTTTATTAAATGAGTTATATTGATGCTTTTTGTTTTATACCACAGTTAATTCTGGATATACAACCACCTCCAAACACACACACACACACACACACACACACACACACACACACACACACTGATTTCGCCTTACAATGAAAGATAAAAAAGCTAAAAAACAATTAGTACAGTGACTTCTAGCAGTTTCTGCAACATTATGCTCTCATACCTATTTCCTGGCCAAGTGCAGAGGGGGTGGTACATGTCAGTATCTCTTCCATAGGTCCAGAAGTAGTTTTTCAGTTACTTAGAGTTTAGCTTACCCTTAATGAACTTTAAATGTGAGTGACTGTAGCTATTATGTGTATTGCTCACAATTTATTGTTCATATGTGAAAGAGTCCTTCTTTTTGCAAAAATTAGTGCCCATTATGACTCCCTACTCAGTTCTGGCCACTCAACTAGCAATCCTAGAAACAAGCTATGCTCTGTGCCATAATATGTATTTTAAACATTTCACTTTTATCTCCTCCTTTGACAATGTAAATTTTACCCCTCTTCCAAGACTCAGTTTAATTACCACCTTCTCCATGAAGCATCCTCCACCTGCCCTAGCCCTCATTGAGCTCCCTCTTCAGTAAAAGTATTTAAATGCATTTCAGATTACCTAATTTGGTGTTTACCTCTATTTTCTTTTGCATTGTCTTCTACTCTCTTAAGTATTAGCAATCCCTCATCAATAGGATTTTAATTTTCTTATGGAATATTTCAAAATAGTCCTGATTATACTTATTACATGCTCCAAAGAGCCTATTGGAGTGCTACCCACATAGACAATAGTGTATAAATATTTGTCTGATAAATACTTCAAAATAATCTCAATTTTTGTTACAGAAATTTGATGTTCATTTGCAACATAAATTTTGAAAAATGTTCCTTTGATTCCATTGGAATATGTATCTTGATACTTGCCTTTCTGGCCTTTTCTTGTCTTTCTGGTTCATACTGGAAATCACAATTATATCACCTACTCCTTCCTTGCATCTATGGTACTTGTAGGCAATCATAGTACCCTGTTGGTGGGTTAGCTCCTTGAGGCAAGAAGCTATTTTCATTTTTGCTTAGGCTCACACTAGTCACACTTGAATTCAATTTCTGCCATTCAAAGGCTTATGAGACAGAGGTAGCAAAGAGAGAGGAAAAGGAGAAAAGAGAGAGGGAGGGTAGGCTTAGGTAAGTATCAGTCACCAATTTTGATTAAGATTGATAGTTCACAGAGTGAGAGAAATTAGGCTACATGTCCATTAAGGGACCTTCCCAACCAATTATCTGAGGTTAAAGACTTGAGGAGGGCTTTGGCATAAGATAAAGACATATCCAGAGATTTGGTAGGGAACAGCAAAGAAAAACCAAATGCATGGTCATCAACTAGAGAAGTAATCCTATTTTCCCTTAAAAAATGATTACATATATGTTCCTCAACAAAGAGTAGTTTCCTTATCAGTATGTACCATATAGGAGAGAAAGTTTCCAAAAATCCCAGATTTCTCTCCTACATTTATCTCCTTTTTTTCTATTTTTTCCCTTATGTATTTGATATTCCTGTCCAGGTTGTTATATTCTGCTGAGATGTGATTTTTCAACACATTTTTAAAAATTTGAATACAGAAGCAAGGTTTTTTATTGAGTAATTTAATAGTGTTTAGAAGTATACTCAGAACACTCAGTCTATAATACATGATGGATTAATTGATAATAAAAGAAGGAAAACACTTGCTTTGTAGTTCAGGGAACACATCAAATCTCATCATGCATTTGTAATAAATATCAACAATGATCATGAAATACACTGTTCACTCAATGTCATCCTATCCCAAATTGGTTTTATTCACTAGATTGCTACAAAAATTGAGATTTTTGCCTGCTAGGTAAGATCATGATTATTATTTATAAAAACGAAATCATTTTCCTGAGTTCACTCTTAGAAAAAGAAATATGCCCAGTGTATTTCACAGTCTTCATAAATAGCTAAGGGTTGCTACTATCAAAAGGCAAGATTTTTACTTTGCCAAATGACTTATTCAGCAAACAACGCACAATTTATTCACTGAGTTGGTGCCTCCTATTTTTATGCAGTAATCTTCCAAAATACTTCCTTGAGATTTCATTCTTGTATTGCTAACATAAATAAAGTAAACATGGTTTGCAATTTCTCAGAATTAATCTTCGGCTTCCAGCATGCCTCCTCTACTTCTCTCTCTCTCTCCCTGGAATTCAAACACTTCCCAAAATGCTGCATTTGCATTTTTATATGGCTAGAGATGGTGCTGCCATTTTTAGCAAAGTAGATGTATCTGACACATTGTAATTTCCTTTCAGATCATTACATCCAACTATTCCCCTTTTTCAGGGGAAGAAGTATTATGTGAGACAATGAAAGCCAGTTGTAAATTTGGTGGGTGGGTGAATCTAGTTTGATCATTTAAAAACAAATTTGAACTGTGAGAGGTGTCTTGTAAAGTGCAGAACTGGTCTACTCTAATAAAGTCTGACATGAAAAAAAGTATGATTAACTTATGTTTGAGTGATTCAGAAAGAAGCACAAATCACCATCTTCTGAATCAGAAAGGATTTTAAAAACTTCTCTTCCCAAATCCATAAATTATGTCTATTGACAGTCATATCACAAGAGAACAAATAAAGGCATAAACAAATCATTGTTTTTAAGGTTTCTTTCCCTGTTTAGTCATTTTTAATCATTATATATTGAGTAGGAATAGTGTGGAAAAGTAGAGTACTGAGAGTGGAATCAGAAAGATCTGAAATTAATTCTGAACTTGGATAAGTCCTTGTTTTGTGACCCAGATTAGGTGATTAAGCCAATCATTTAAGTTCTATTAGTGACAAGCAATTCATTAGTTTTTCATTTATAAAATATGCTTTTAGTGTCATGGGAGGAGGTTCTCTATTTGGCCCAAATTGCAGTCCCTTTACAAACTTACATGCAATGATGTAGTTACTAGATTTTTGCTTTAGTTGTTGGGATTTTTCCCAAGAGAAGAAAAAAGACCTAATACATATATATTTTTGTACCTATTGTGGGTTTTAAAATATTGTGGTCAAGGGAACTGCATCCCCTATTGTGCCCCAGGGGTCCCTCCTTCCTACTTCTTGGTGTGGGATTGGTCTTGAATGGTCCAATCCTGTGCTGGGGAGGGGCCACACCCTTACTTTCTGGAATGGATTGGTCTTGAATTGGAACAATCCCATGCTAGGGAGGGGCCACATACCCCTATTTCTGGGCATAGGATTGGTCTATATGAGGACCAATCCCGCACCTAGGAGGAAACTTTAAATCTAACTAGATTCAAAGTCTGAGAGAGATTAGTCAGCTTCAGGCTGCTGGAGAGCCAGTTTTCTTTCAATTAAAATTTTACAGTTTAAAAAAAAGAAAGATCTTTTATTTTAATCATTTAATTATATGTACATATAATTAATCATTTAATCATTTCACTATGGATCATTTCTTTAATCTCTGATATCTAAATATAAATATATACATATGCATAGAAACATACATATATGGTCATATGTATATATAAACCAATATATATTTATATGTATACAAACAGACTTAAATATGGTATTGCTAGGTAAAAACATTATGCAAAGTTTAATGATTTTTGAAGCATAGCTCCATATTGATTGCTTCCTAAAATAATTGAAAGAATTCATACCTTTACCAATAACAAATTAAACCACATTTTTTTTTGCATAGCCTTTCTAATAGTTGAATTTTTTTTTTGTCATCTGCCAATCACATAGGCATGAGGTGAAACATCAGAGTCACTTCAATGTATATTTCTCTTCTTTTTAGTGACCAGTGTATTTTTTCACATAGTTGCTAATCTCTTAGACTTCTTCCTTCAAAAACCACATATGTATAGCCTTTCAATATTGTAATAAGGAATTTTTTTAGAAAATTATTTAGGTACTCAGATTTTGAAATGAAAACTTTATCAGAAAAAAAATATGCTTCAAATACTCCTTCCTGATGTTATGTGCTTCCCTTCTAATTTAATTGAAATGGTTTTGTTCATACAAAATCTTTAAAATTTCATATAATTTCTTCACTTTATCATCTGTGTTCCCCTCTGACCTTTATGTGGTTATGATTTTTCCCTAACCCACAGATCAAAAAAGGTCTTTTTTCTGATTGCTCAAATTTGTTTAAGATATGACTTTTTATTTCTAAGTCATGGATCTCTTGGAGTTTTTGTTGGTGTATGATGTTATATGACAATTGATACCTCATTTCTGCCATACTACTTTACATTTTCCTGGCAGTTTTTGTCTTAAGCTATTAGGTATCTAGATCATTATGTTGATATTTTCATTTATATTTATTTATTATGTTATTATTATTACTCTGTGATATGTACTGAATCTGTTCCATCAATTTCTATTTTTTAAATCAGTACCAAATCATTTTGATGATTAACATTTTGTAAAATAATTTGAGATCTGGCATTGCTAGACCCCCTTGTCCCCCCACTGATTCCCTTAAGATTACTGACCTTTTGTTTATCTAGATGAATTTTGCTGTTATTTTTGTAGATGAATAAAGGCACTTTATTGTATAATATGGCATTAATTCAATTAATTTAGGTGGTCTGATTAAATATTGGCTCAGCTTACTCTGAGTAATTAATATTTCTCCAATTATTTAGTCTTGTCTATTTCACTAAAGGGTATTTTGTAGTTCTATTAAACTCTTTCTGTAGTTGTAACATAGTTGTCTGTAAATATTCTTCTATTGGTAAATGTTTTATTCTTGTGGAACATCTTAGCTATTCTAATGCTATAAATCTCCTTTTTTAATTGTTAAATAACTTAAGAGTTTGTTGTTTCATTCTAATATCACACCAAAATTATGAAGAAATAAGGTTCAGTCAGCCTGAACACAACACCCAGTTCTCTTGCCCATTATATGAGAACAAGAGACTCAGAATGTAGTTTTTTTCATGGGTAATTTAAGTGAATATGAGTAAACTGAGTAAAATTAAATTTTTAATAATACTAGTTAACTTTTATTTAATGTTATGATTTACAAAACACTTTACACACATATATTTTATTAGTATTAGATCAGTATTATGTTGCTTTCTAAAACTGGAAAATAACTGTTCTATGAAGCAAATATCAATCTGTATATATAGCATCTGCTCATTTTGTGGTATTAATTCTGCAGAATAAATTTTATAAAAATGTCTTTGTTAGGTACTAACAAATCTAAGGTTGTCTTTCTTATGCTCTTTGGAAAATGTTAACTCCATGAAAATGTTATAATACAGGCAACTTCTCTAAGAGGAATGAAACATAAAAATGAAATAAATGGTATAAAATACTTCTTCCTTTCCCCCTAAGTAGAGATATAAAACTATAAGAGGAGAATTCAGACCCATACCTAAATCTCTTCTTCAGGGAACATAATAATTGACACATATCTTGCAAAACAATTTACAAAAATTTTCTCATTTGAAACTCACAATGATCCTGTGTATTACTATACCAGTTATTATCCCCATTTTATGGATGAATAAGCTGAGACAGCTTAGATGACTTTTTTATGGCATAGAACCTATAAGTACTGACAGGAGAATCTGAGCTCAGGTCTTCCTGATTATAAGTCTGGAATTCTATTCACATTTCATAGCTTCTCCCAATGAGGAATGAGGTTTTTATAAAAATGCTCTAGAGGACAGAATGGAGGAGGGTTTGGGAAGGTCCAAATGCTATCAGTTTCAAAGTGTTTAAATTTTTATCTTGTTTTCTGATCACACCCTTATTTTACCTAGTTTTGCCCATTTTACTAAAATAAATGACTCCTTCAGTAAGTGAATTCCACTGAAACTGATTTGCTACTTACTATCATATACATGTATATACGTATGCATCTGTATACCACATATTATTACATAGGATTTTGCACTAAGCCCTTTTCTCTTCTCCCTCATTACTACTTAACTTGATCATTTCATCAGTTCCCGTTTTTTTCAACTCTCTCAATTCAATTTTGGTTAAAAATGGAAAGAGGGAGAGAAAGAAGGTAGAAGAAGAAATGAATTTTCTTTAGATAAAAAGTCAAGCACTGAGATATCAGAAAAAAACATCTATCTATCTGTCTATTTGTGTTGGAGAGATGGATTATAATTCAGGAAATCTGGTTTCTTGTCCTCACCACTCTCTTCTTCTTCTAGCTCCATATCGATGATTCCTATAATGCTTTCAATTCTATGATTTTTCTATACAAATACTTTATTCAATGAATGGGAGAGTGAGCTCTCTAGGGTTTGTGTGACTTCCAGGTCACTTGGAAAGAGCTTTGTTTTGAGAAGACAGACAATCCCCTTCAGGAATCTAGAGACTTTGATTCCAACTCACTTGTGGTAGACGATCTAGAAAGCACTTTTCTGAGGAATGATGGAAAAGGAACTCATATCTTAGAATATATCCATTGTTCCCCCTATATCATTCTCTCTGAATTAATGAGGTTTCTGATAATAAAATATGGATTTTTAATAGAGATATTACTAGGTATATTACACATACTTGTATAAGCACAGATATTCAGAAGAATGAATTAAGTAATTATTATCAAGACTAAATTCATTTCTAACATAGATAATATTCTTTCATAAACACAGATAAATATATATGTATATGAATATACCTTTTTACGGAAATGTCTCTTTATGTTTCAGAAATTTATTGCTGATTACATTAGCTCATTCTTCTGAAACTCTGCTTATTAGTTAAAACACATTGACAAGCTCTCTAAATAATCATCACTTGCTTAATGGGTTTGAAATTATCCTTTAAATAATTAATTTTCTATAAGTATTGATTTTTACCAGTCATCAGGAAGGCAGCAAAAGCCTTTTTATAATGAAAGCAGAAAAACAAGACTGAGAATGACCAATCCTGATCCCAGTACTGTAAATGTCTAGAAAGAATACTTCCTTTACAATAATCAAATTAAAACTTATACCTAGGGAGCAATAGAAATTCAAATTGGCTATCAGAAAGAATTATGGTGGCTATTTACAAGTAATCATGAAATAAATTTTGGGGAGATTCTTTTTAAAAATTATGCATGCTTTATGAGTTTATGAATGAAAAATGAATAGCAAAATTCTGTTTTGATTCATCTAATAACAAATACCTACTAAATGCCAAGAAAACAAGAATCCATTTGGCTACTGTGGCAGCAAGAGGCCCTAACAGCAGGTGATTACAATAACAGCCACCTTGTTGTTATATAGTTAACATCTGTGCTTCCTAAATGGTAAAGTAAATGAACATAATGTCTATGGATCTGGGATTGCATTTTGCCACCTGCCTATACACAGGATTACATGA
Organism: Monodelphis domestica; assembly: GCF_027887165.1. Classification (NCBI taxonomy): domain Eukaryota; kingdom Metazoa; phylum Chordata; class Mammalia; order Didelphimorphia; family Didelphidae; genus Monodelphis; species Monodelphis domestica. Next base: position 199,944,790 of record NC_077232.1, read on the forward strand.
ACTATAGAGCCAACCCCCAGGTCTGCTCTTGCCCACTCAGCTTAAGTGGTCACTGGCACTGATGAGTCCATATACATATATTATAGAAATCAAGTTTTAAGGAAAACAACAGTACTCCAGGTCAGAAAAAGGTAGGATTTAGATATGAAATATTTCTTGTCATCTGTTAAAACTACATAAATCAGGAGACTCTCTAAAATTCTATGGACCTTTTATTAATGTTAGTGTTCATGATGGCGAGTTGGAGGGCATAATAGAGAGGATGCTAACCTTGGAATCAAGAAGATGGTTCAAATCCCACCTCTAACATATACTCACTGTCTGACCCAATCTCAATCACTTAATCTCTCAAAGATCCCTAGAACTAATTGACTTAATCCAAACCAAATTATGGGTAGAGTTGGAGGAAAAAAATCTCACCCCATGACTTAGCCACAAAGATGAAATCACAGATGCTCCTTGTGTTTGTATCATCATCACCAATAACATTTGTATACTCCTTTAGGGTTTGCAGAATACTCTCCCCATGTTTTATTTTTGATTCTTACAATGACCCAGTGCAATAGGCACAGTGTCATTATTCACTTTATATATGATAAAAGTAAATTTTAGAATGATATGAAAAAGCTGTTATGGAAATATTTGGGATATTAATGATGGGCAAACAAGGGTAGATTGGACCTCCCCCTAGGGGAGTGTGTCCTAGTTCATAGGTACTTAAGTTAGTAAAAAATATGTAGATATTAGTATAACCTGAGTAATTCTTTTTCTTTAGGTACATGATTGACTTTACCTCTTTTTTCTAAATATTCATTCCTAGATACATATTTTTTTGAAATTTATCGCATGGGTTATTTCTGATAATAAAATGAAGTTTATTTATGCCCAATATATATCCCTCCACTGACCTTTTGAACACCCACCATTTTGATTTTTTAGGGGCTATGGCATTTGTATAATTGAAAATCTGTTTACCCTAAAAAAGAACTACAATTCTCTGGTAGCCCACTGACTTCCTGTTGTTATGTACTTCCTGTAGACAGGGGATATTAGGTGGGGACATGAAGGATCCTGTAAACCTCAAAATTTCTCAGACTTATGAATGTTAAGGGTTTCCCCCATTGGGGAACCTTCTACTAAAAAAAAATTCCCTAGCAGATGGTGAGAACTCTACTTGAGCATGGGGGCTCCTTGCCTTGGGAATATCCCTACTCCACCCTACTTGGGACTGCTTTAGGACAGAGAGCTCCTTGAGAACAATGAAAAGTACTTTGATCCATGCTTATGGAAGGGACAGGAAGTTCTTTGAGTCATGACTGTTTTAGAATTGATACAATGGGATACTAAGTACCTATAAAGGTGGGGAAACTTGTAAACTACTTAAACCTAAAAGGGTGATAACTTATTAAGAGGTTTGTTCTAATGAAATTTGTTGACACAGCAGCATTTTTTTTCCTGACTTACTAAAGAGATTAAAACTACTCAGCTGTGAATTCAAAATGGGCAATCCTTTAGAAACATCTACAGTGATTGGTAGATGTAAGGACTTAGGGGAGGTGGACAGAGAAGATTTTGCCCTTAAAAATAAGAGCTCAGGGAAGAGCTAGGAAGTCATTCTGAAACATTCAGATTGGAGAGACTCATTCTGAGGAGACTGATTCTGAAACATTCAAATGGAAGAGGGAGCTGGTGAAAGCAGCTGAGATGCTGCTGGCCTGGTGTCATTAGAAATCCTTACTTAGATCTTATGGTGAGTTATAAAAAACTGACTGATTTCTCTTTTAAGGCTCAGGTCTAGGCCATATTGACTTGAGGCCCTTCATATTTATTCCTTTCTTACTCTCTCTCTCTTTCTTTGATTACTCATTGTATTGTTAATTAAAATCTCTATAAAACCCAATTGACTTGGATATTTGAATAATTGGGAATATTTCCCTGGCAACCATCTTATATTTGATTTTAAACCCAAGACATTGTAGTGAAACATATTTCTGCGGTCAAATTTACTCACCCTCTCTTATATCTATCACAATTTATATCTTACACTATGTTAATCACTACAGTTTAAGACCTCAACCATTTTAAATCTCACATCCTGCCCTCTTTGACTTGAAGTGAGCATGGTAGGGGTGGTAAGCTATGCACAGGGATTTTAAATAGGCTAATCAGACATGGGCACATGGTCTTTATTTTGCATCCTCTATTCCTTGATTTATAATGATCATTAATAAATCTCCAAAATATAATATTTTATTATTGAGACTAATTTTAAATTTTCACACATTCCATGATTCCTAATTAAATAGATTATTAGAAAACAACATTGTTAAAAAGTTGGGGATTTTGAGTCAGGTAGCAGTTTGGAATCCATAATAATGTTGTGCAATTTCTAAATGAAACCCAACCCACTATCAGTCTTCAGTTTAATTCAGATCTCTGTAGGAAGGAAATAAAATGCAGCTTTTCCATTTTTTTCCTGGATTCAAACTCATGGTTTCAAGGTATCAAGGTAGTTTTTTAATTCTGTTCTAAGCCCCTTCAACTCCTATATATATTAACATTCTCAAAATATTGGCTATATTTTTGGCTACAGAATTACTGTCTCTCTAGCTCAACTACTTCTTATATATTATGGGAACTGACACTGAGTAGAGCTTTTGCAGTGTGGCCCCTGGTGTATCTTCTCCTATGATTGGATAATCAAGAAGAGGTGGCATTTATATTGGATTTTATATACTTTACTTCCTTTGGGTCTTGTAACTGCATGAAGTAAGGAAAACAAATATTATTCCCATTTTATAGATAAGGTTCCAAGAGATTAAGTGATTTACCTAGAACCTATGTGGTTTTTTTTCCTTCTGGGAACTGCCAAAGCTGAGAAAAAACCCGCGATGTCCTGACTCTCATTCTAGCATTCTATGAAGCTTCTTAATTCTTCCAGAGGGCTTTTCCCAAGTGGCATAGGATACTGGCAAATCAGTCAGACTACTATGTGCCAAACATTGTGCAAAGGATTAGGCATACAAAGAAAGAAGAAAAAACATAGATCATGCTTTCAAGGAACATTCATTCTATATCTCTAGAGGAGATATAAATAGTAGCAAAATATTAGATAGATAGATAGAGAGAGAGAGAGAGAGAGAGAGATAGATAGATAGATAGATAGATAGATAGATAGATAGATAGATAGATAGATACTCAGTAGAAAAAAAGAGGTAATATAAAAATAGGAGGTACTAGCAAGTAAAAAGCATCCTGCAAAAGATGAGATTTGATGTGAGTCTTGAAGGAAGTCTGAAAAAGTAAAAGGCAAAGGTGAAAGCAAAAAAGAAAAGGTGAAGAGGGAGAGAACTACAGGAATAGTAGGCGACCAAGGGAAAGGCAGGGAGATAGATGGAGTTTTGTGTTCACAGAACAGCAAATAGAAAATTGTATTTGAATTACAGTGTGTGTGTAGGATAGTAAGATCTCTGAAAGCTGAAAAGGAAGAAAAGGATCAAATGATCAATAACTTTAAATGCTCCTAAGTAGGAATTTATATTTGATTCTCAAAGTAATAGGGAACTCTAGGTGCTCCTTGGGGGAGATAGAATATAACATGATCAGTTATTCACTGTAGAAAAAAGACTCAGATAATAGAAATTATAGAGTACTCAGTAGAGAGACTTAGGATAGGAATTAAGTCTAAATCAATGATTTCAAAGGAATCAGGGAATTTCAGATGAAGAATCTTTACCAAGGCTGGATAGTCCCTTCTCTGCCAGATATAGTCTAAGAAAGTTGCCTAGATCCTGCTTGCAGCATTGAAAGGGTAAATGACTCACCCAGCCAGAAGGCTCTGGTGTTTTTACCATTAAAAAGACTCCATAGCTTTCATAATTCTTAGACACTCACTAAAATAGGTTTTAAAAACTCTGTTCAACAGTATTTTCTTGCACAAAATGTTGAAAATATTCATATAAATGAGAATGAAAACCTCTTAAATGCAACATTTATGTCCGTACTGTATTTCTTAGTATACATGATTCAGTTATTTTGCTAAAATTTTTGCTGAAAAGGTCAAGAATTACAATGTATAATATGATGGACTTGTACATAAAATTACTGAGCAAATTTCCTGAACAGATGCATAAAATCCCTAAGACATCACATCATGGTTTTGGAAAGGAATTCTCCATAAGTCTTATATGGCATTTCTTTTTGTTTTAGAAATGTACATTAAATGAATATATGTATATATTTACACATTTTAACCACTCTGTAAATTTTTAAATAATATAACTAGAATATGACAAAAATTATCATATTTTTAATTCTATATTGAATTTATATGAAAAAGAGATCCTAACATCAGTGTCTACCTTCTTCCATAGGGTCTATTGGTATTTTAATTCTATTGGAATCACATTTTAAACATCAGGAATACTTGGACTTGGGTCATTTTCATGCTACTTATCTAGTGATCTTATTGTGAATTCTTATATTTCATAGTTGAATTCGCATGTCTGTGGTGCTTGTATAAAGATTCTCCCTTGTTCTCTACTGATTTTTGCTGTTTCCATTAAAATGTGATCATAACCCTATGTGCTTCAGTCAAAGAATATACTGGATTTAGAGACAGAAGATCCTGTTTCTACAATATACAACTTGTGTGTAACTGGAAGTTATTCTGTCTCAATGCCTCTGAGGTTTCTTCCACATATAAATCTAGTATCTTTTGATATTTTTCACATTGCCACTTCCCCTCTCATAATGATCTTTCTTTCTTGAAGACCTCATATCATATACTTAAGTTATTTGACTTTACCATTATTTGTTTGTAAGTTCAATGTCTTTATATATCTCATTTTACCCTTTTGAGAAATGAAATACACCTACTATGATAATGGCCAGAGAGGCACAGAAGCCCTCAGAGTAGTTGCACTCTGTAGGCCACCAGTCCTGCTTCTGGCAAAGCCTTTTACAGTCAACATCAAGGAAAACAACTCCAATGGAGAATGGCCAACCATCCATTCCAAAGGGAAAAAAAAAACTACTCCCCATAAGGTAGGTAAAGTACCATGAAGAAGAGAAAGAAAGCAGCATGTGCCAGGCAAATTAAGCCATCACTATCTCCCTTCAGATTGTGATGGAGATAGCCCAAGACCATGAACTCAAGAATGAAGAAAATTGCATGGCTTCCACTCCAATGCCCTCAGAAATTACAGGTTAAACCTGTGGGATTCCAGCCTGGCACCTGCTCCTACAAGTTTATAGCCATAGTTGCTGAAGATGCAGAAAGTAAAGTTCCTGTCAAATAGTCCAATGTCAGAAACCAATACATTAAAGAGAGATTAAATAGATGACCCTGCACCCTAAGGGTCATTAAACTATTTCCTCTTGGTTTACAGCTGAAATCTTCTTTATGTTATTTCTCCCATTAGATTGGGAACTTCTCCAGATCATGGTTTTTCTGACTTTTCTGACTGTATTCCCAATGCTTTACCCACAGTATGCAGTAAGTACCTCATTCATTCAGAATATATGATTTTCCATATTTTGGTTGTCTGAACATGTGATTCTATCAAATGTCTTGAAGACTGGGTGGGGAAACTCACTCGACTGAAGCAGATCAGCAATTTATCTATAATACGGTTTAGAGAATTGTCTGACAAACTAGAAATTAAATGGTTTGCCCACTGTCTCACAACTAGTGTGTGTGCACCCAAATCTTCTTTAATTACAGTGTTACTGACTGCCAAATTATCTCTCTTCATAGAAAATTATATTGGATTGAAGGGATCAATATAAAAAGTCAAAGGGGAAAGATTATAAGGAGTGAAATATGTTTGAAGGTTTAAAATTTCATGTTCTTACACTAATGTTACATTAAAGAGGAAAACAAGAAACAACCCACCAACTACCTTACAGATTATGTATAAAATTAAATAAAATAGCAAACATTATCATTTTCTTCAAGGAGTCAAACTGGGGGAAAGGGGAAGTAGCCAACAACACAGCAGAAATTGTTGAGTACTGAATAAGTAGCAATTTGTTATATGAAGAATTTAGTGAAAGCAAAAATAATCATTGGAAGCTAAGGTTATGGTTGATAAGTGACATGATCTAGGATTAGAAGACTAGGTGGCCTTTATTTAAACAAAGAAAAAAAGGGAAAGAACTTTCCAGGGGAAAGGAATACCATGAGCAATGGGGAAAATAAGCTACAATAAAACAACAAATTCCTTCAGGCAATGACTAGCTCCTTTTTGCCTTAGCTTCATCCTTAGTGCTATAACATAGCAGGAACCTAGTAAATTCTTGTTGAGTTCATGAAGGAACAAAGTGGTAGATATGATTGGAAAAGTTATTGAGATCAGGAAGTATTATTTATTGGTATTTTTAAAATTATGCTTGACTGTAGCTATTAAAAAGGTTTTGGCAAGTTAATTTTATGAATTTTCTGAAATCTCCAAGGAGAAAAATAAAACATTGAAACATTAGTCAGTTTTCCCTAGCACTAGAATGTCTCAGCTCACAGAGTGGAATCCAACTAACATTATTTACTATGAATAAAAGGCTAAGAGTGAAAGTGCACTCTATCCCATGATTCATTTGTTGGGTTGGTTTTGGATGACTTTTAAACTTGTGTTACATGTCCTATTATATCATTTTTTGGTAACAGCCAATGTTGTCTAAATTTACGATGTTTCTTTAATTATCTGATGATTAAAGAATTCAAAAGCTAGCTAAAAACATGCAATCCACTCCAAGATGCCTGTCTTTTAATATAAACAAAGAACATTAAAGGAATCATTTCCTAAAAGTAGTAATTGAATCAGACTATAACTATTGCTTTTCACAAGTGTTCATTACAACAATACTTTTGTTTCCATTACTATGCTCTTATTATATTTTCTATATTCATTTAAGTGGAGATCAACATATCATCCTTCTTTCATGATTTTTTTTGCCATTGTTTGTTATTTCAGACATAAGGAATATAGAGTGGTGAGAGGTTAAGTGGTGAGAGGTTAAGTTACTTGACTTGAGTTACTGAATAGGGTGAAATAGCTAATATGCCTCAGAGGAGGGCATAAACCCATGCTTCGTTGGTTCCAAAGTCAGACCACTATCTATCAAGCAATACTATCTCTATCTAAACCAGGAATCCTTTACCTGGGGTCAATGGATTAATTTCCTACAAACTTGGATGAAAAGAAAATATACCTTAATTTTCACTAACCTCAAACCAAAATTTCCTCTTCCTTCCAATGTAAGTAGCAAATTATGAATGGCATCAAAAAGAGTAACAGCATCTGCTTTAAACCTATTTTTTTATAGAAGAAAAAAACTGAGTCTCAGAGAGACTCACCAATTAATACATGTCAGAGGTTTGTTTTAAACTCAGATTTCCTCTTGACTAGAATTCCAAAAATCATTCTATTATACCGTACTGTCTTCATATCTGCCCTACTAGGCTTTGTACTTTATATACAAAGCATATTCATGCTTTTATTATATCTACTAACTTATAAAAATGCTATCCATTCTTTAGGGACTAACAGAAATCATCTCTCATTTCCCTCCTGTCTCTACTTCTGACCCTCTAGACTCTACCACCATGACTCAGTTGCCTCCTCATCCTGGAATTTCCCTCAGATCTCAAGACCTTCTCACATTGGAATACTCTACCACACCAAGTTCACCAGCCTTCATTTCCTTTCCAGCTATGCTCCTGAAATTTAAGATTTTGGCATTATATTTCTGCATCTTATGCCTTCACTCTCCCTTTTCACTTCTGTCCTTTCTTTATTATCTTCCAAAAAAAAATATATATATATATATATATATATATTGTCTTCCCCCATTATACCTTAAACTCCTGAAAGTCAAGGACTATCCTTGTCTTTGTTCTGTATTCTCAGCTCCTAGCAGAGTGCCCAGAATATAATATAGTAAGCAACTACTAGAGGAGGCGTTTTAAGAGGTAATTAAAAAACCCCTCAGAGTCCTCATTTAAAAATTAGAACTTAGATCAGCCTGTTATTACTAAACTAATAAGGAAAAAGAATGTGGCTGATTCTCCATATTATTTCCCATCTGTTGCCTCCCAGGTTAACTAGGCTCTACTTCTCCATCAGCTGCACAGATTCAAATAATTTTGAGAGGAAAATGATTAACAGGGGGAGAGAGACTTCAAAGCACCAGCTTCTAAGACATGGCAAAGTTATGTCCCTGCACCATAAAAAAAAATGCTCATTCTTGGAGCTTTTATTTTCTGGAACCTATGCAAGCATTGGATTTCCTATAGCGTAAAACACTCCTTAAGTTTCAAAAGCCAGGAGGCTGCTTTACTCTTCAGTTCATGCTGCACAAAAACATTTCATTCCTGACCCTATCCTTTTTTCTTGGACTGGAAATAGAGATGAGAGACAGAGATTGGTGGAAATTAGTCATTCCCAACTGCCTTGAAAGGAGGACAGTAATCTTTTATAGAGGTGCTCTTTAGCAGTTTCCCCCAGCAATGTCAAGGATTCCTCCCTCACTCACATAGGCAAGTATACTATAATAGGAAGGGGTCATATGAAGAAGATTTATCCCCTTTTAGTCTCAACCTAGGTGTTATAAAGTAGAAATTGCAGCTAAAGTCTTCTCTGCATGCAATCAACTGAGTTTTTTGAAATATATGGCAATATCATTCTCATATATTCTGAAGTTTTCTAGTCCTTTTTGTCTTCTTACTCAGGATTCTTTACCTTGTTTTCTCTCTATTCCCCACTGCTTTTTTAAAAACCCTTATCTTCCACCTTAGAGTTAATACTATGTATTGGATATAAGTCAGAAAAGTGAAAGGGCTAGGACTGTGCTGGCAAACCTATGGCACAAGTGCTAGAGGTGGGGGGGGGTGTTGCTCCTTTCCTCCTCTCCACTGTATTCTAGGATATTTCTCTCATCACCTGCCCCTCTACCCAGCAGACCAATGGGAGCATTTCCTTTCCCCTGTCTGGAGTAAGGTGGGGGCTCACATGTGGTATGAGGGTGCTGTTTGGGCACTCAGTCTCTAAAAGGTTTGCTATCACTATGCCAGCCAATGGTGATTAAGTGACTTGCCCAAGGTCATGCAGGTAGGAAGTGTCTGAGGCCATATTTGGAAGAGAATCTCCTGTCTCCAGGCTTAGTTCTTTATCCACTGAGACACCTAGATGCCCTCTCCCATTACTTTTCTTCTCATTCTCCAAAACAAATTTTCTGAGAATTCCCTGATCTGGATCATTACTAGTCAATCCATGACTAATGCCAAACCATGCTATATGCCTGAAATGTCACTGCTGAACCAAACCTCTTCAGTTATCCAACCAATCCAATCTTCTAGTGTTTGAAATTGGAAACCTCTAATTTCTCTCTTCATTCCTCCTGTTTGAATGCCCCTCTTTCCTCCTTCCTATCTGTCACTCTCTCACTTCATGTTCATGAAAAATTAAGCTGCTCATGTTCTTCTGCCACACACATATGTGTGTGCATGTATGTGTATAAATAGATAAAATTCTTCATATATATATATAATGAAGTGAGGGAAATAGTTGATGATTATAAAAATATTTTTTCTAAATGAAATTAAATGTGCCATTTCATATTTGAACAAATACCCTTGGTCTATTATTTATTGAGATAGTTAAAGGATGTCATTGAGAGAAATATATTTAAGGAGAGAAAAAGGATAATTCCCCAGACAATACTTAGATAATCATTGGCTTATAGAAAATGCATATTAATTTTATTTCTAATTCTTATAGTTAAAACAAATGAAGGAAACAAAAATTATTGATCCTGAATTTACTGTTTCAAATAAAGACTAGTAAAATGCTTCTCAGATTCTCCACCAACAATATATTCTCATTGGTTTAAGCTGTATCACATAATATATAAACCATAAAGGGTTGAAAAATATTCTGGTTGGATTGATAGTTTCCCTTCATAGAAGAGGTAGGTGTGTGTGTGTGTGTGTGTGTGTCTGTGTGTGTGTGTGTCTGTGTCTGTGTGTGTGTATTTTAAGAGCATAATAAAGATAGTATTGTCAACATGGAATCTAGAAACTCCAAAATTGTAGCCTAGGAAGATCTGATGAACCCCAAGTTTTAGGACTAGACTGTAAATTGGAGACCCCAAAACTTGACCTTGTTCCCTGACCCTAAGGTAAATAATGATCCATGTCAGGTGGGGTCAAGCCCAAGCCAAGGGACTCTTCTGGTCTCCAAAAGCCTCTCCCACTGTATCACATCCTCCTTTCAAGGATGGAACTCAGGACCCTCAGCTTATGAGACTGATGTGCTGCCTACTGCACTAAAGAGTCACTTGGCTTGGGCTTGGCCCCAACTGATGGCAATTGTCTATTTACATTAGGGTCCATTATTCAGTCTGAAACTGCTAGCCCAAGATTCCCTTCAGGGTGGATTCTCACAGGAACAGTGAACAAGTACAAGCTTTGGGGTCTCCAACTTACAATCTAGTACTAAAACTTGGAGTTTATCAGATCTTCGTAGGCTACAAGTTTGGGGTTTCTAGAGTCCATGTTGATAGTATAGGAAAAAAATATTACTGGATTGGCCAGAATTTGAGTCAGTTTACTACTGTTAAAATGTTGATTCTGGTACTCTGGGATCCTAGGGATAGCAAAATTTCTCTGAGTTTTGGTTTATTCATTTTGGAAAGAGGAGAATAGTTTTGGCTGCCTACTTCAGAGAGTCATTGTAAAAATAGTGCTTTACAAACTAAAAAGCATTTCATTAATATATTACTATAGCTTGAGCCATACATGTTTAACTTTTCAAGAGTCTAAATTTCCTTTGCTCTCTTCTGTATGCTAGAGTTTTCTCAAAAGAAACAGTCTTGGACTATTTTGCATGCCCATGCCCAGCTGTCCTGGAGAAAGACAGAAGAGGAAAGATAAGTGAAAAAGGAACTGAAATGCCCACTTCACCCACTTATTCATCAGGATATGTTCACTGAATAGGAAAATACTATTTGGGGGTAGAGGAAGGGAAAGAGATAAATGGGATCAAATTATCCTAAACCAACTAGGGCTGAGAAATAGACAATCATCTAGCCAGCTGAGTAAAAAGTCTGTCATTTGGAGGTGGAGACAAGATTAGCATACATTAAATGATTAGATGTAATTAGGGAATGATACATGATGCTATACAATATGGCACTAAATTCAATGCAACTGCACGTCAATATTTCATAGATAAAAAGGAAAGGTAGATTCAGTGGCAGATGAGAATACTAGGAAAGGTCTCATGAAAGGAACAAAATAAGATTTGACTGATATGGAAGACTAGGTTTTTAAAAGGGAACATTCAGATTAGTGTTCAAGACAGAAGCCAATTTTTTTTGTCTTAGATCTTTCTTCTGCTGTGGGTTGAGAAAACGAGAAGATAGTAAACATAAAATTCTCATTATTTTGAACTTTGTGAAAGTTTCTTTGGTGAATTTGAAAAGAAAAACTTTGGAGATAATCGTGATTTTTATATGACATTTATTTGATTATATGATATTTATAAGATTATAAATGACAGTGTAAGATAAGCTGTTTTGAATCTTTGTTGTAGGGCACTGTAGAAACAAGTTAAAAGGATATTGCTTATGCCACCTCAGAGAACATAAAGGATTTTCTTGAATTTGGGATGATAGTTATGCTTTTAAAAAAATGTACCTTTATCTTTCTATTTGCCAGAGATTGCAAAACAAGAGAAAATGTGTAATTGAGCTGTTATGGGCATGTCCAGTTCATGTAACATGGCGGCAACCAGAGGTGCCTCCTGAACATGCCTGAATTGCCTACTATGAAGGCTATCATGTGAATGGAGGGAAACTCCTTTAATTGGCCACCTATGTCTTTAAAACTGGTAAGTGAGTTAATCTATCTTTTTTTTTTTTTTGGTTCAATAGTTTCTGCCACCCTCTCTTTGCTGGGTTTTGATCTTCTGTGGCCAGCATGGATGGCATGATCTTAGTTGGTGAGAGGAGAAGGTGACTTCTTTCTCCTACTTCCTCTCTTTTGTCCTAGCTCTGAAAAAATGGTCCTGAAGGGGTCTGTTTCTGTGTTATTTGTCCTCAGTTTTGGGAGCTGGTGGTGATCCTCATGACACCAGGAATTTGGGCCATGGTCATCTTGGAGCCCACACTGCAGGGAGGGTACAGCAGCAAGTGAGCCTTGTTTTAGAGGCTCTGAGAAGCTAGGGTTCCTGGAAAGAAAGCCCAAGAGAAGGAAGGGCTTTCAACTTCTAATTGTACTTTATAAAAACCAATTTTGCCTATGAACATAATGCTCTTCTCATCCTCAGATAATGAGGTGGTCCAGGAGGAGAGGAGGATTATGCCTCCTGTTGGGGGAGTAAGTTTCTCTCTTTGTGATTATGAAGTAAATATTTCTGGATGAAAGCTATTCTGACTGTTATTGGCTAAATTGAACTAGGATAAAGAGGAATATGTGCCACATATACTTTGGGGAACATTATTGATGAGGTCTGGAGATAGTTACACAGAGCCCAGACACCTCAAAACCCTTTAACCCTGGGGATAAAATGAAATCCAACACACCTGGAGAATTTATGTTAATGGGATGAGGACGTGAAGAAACTAGTCTGACTAGAAAGGACTATATGGAGAAGAAAAGGCTATTTAAGGTGAGGTCAGTTTAGGTCAATTTGGATTTAATATAATGAAAAATAGAGAACATTTATGTCCTGAAGCAATGAAATGGCATGATGACCCTTGTGTTTGGCAAAGATTAATTTGACAATTGTTCAGAGTGAAAAATGGAGAGAAAACAAGATCACACAGAACTTGAGCATAACAAGCATCTGATTCAGTAAACAACAACCTTAAAGACTCTCAAACCTTGTATGTTTCTCATGAATATGTCAAAATCATATAAAAGTAATTTTTTTCTGTAACAAGATAAATGATTTCAATGACACTCTGATTATGAATATAAATCAAATCAAGGCATTATAAAAGCAAGCATGTGCTGAAAGACACATAGTTTGTAGCCTAAACAGGAGAGGGATTCACTAGAGATGAACTGGCCCTCCATATGCCCTCTGTTGAAAAGTACTGTGCTTAATGATTTAGGCAAAAGAAGACTGCAGAATCTCCTACATGAAAACCATTATCAGTCAAGAATATACCATATATACCCACATAGGAAAAACAAAGAGGATTAAGGAAGCTATTGTTCAGACATCTATATTTGTAGAACATGTTCGTCACTAACTATATCTTGGGCAGATGCTTCATATGGAAAATGAGCAGAACTCAGACTTGAAAGAGAGGGAAAGAACAGCATAAGATAACTTTGGGAAAATTGTACAATATCCCAAACTCTTCCAGAAGTCAAATTTGCTACACTCATTCTTCCACTGATTCTGAAGAGCTGTGATCAATGGAATAGCATAATCTCCAAAGAATTAAAACTGAAGGTCAGGCAATGATGAGGTACATTATGAGTATGTGTATTTTATAATATTCCAATGAAATTTTATGCAGAAGTCATCTAATGGATGCCATGAGGGAGGTTATGCCTAGATAAGAGAAAGAGAGAGAGAGAGAGAGAGAGAGAGAGAGAGAGAGAGAGAGAGAGAGAGAGAGAGAGAGAGAGAGAGAGGGAGGGAGAGAGAGAGAGAGGGAGAGGGAGAGAGGGAAAAGGAGAGAGGGAGAGGGAGGGAGGACTGGTCATATAGTGAAAGTGAGAGATAAGCAATGGAGTACTCATGTACTTTTACTGTTATTCACATAAAGTGAAGAATGTAAGATCTCAGATGTTGGGTAGAAAATTTCCTGGACAACATGAATAAGAGAGACAAAATAAGAAAGCATGGAGGTCTTGTAGTCATATCAATTGAAAGAGCCATTTTAGAGAAAATGTGTCCTTCAATGTAATGAAGTAGAGGCAGGATTTATTAGAGATTGTAAATCTTGGGAATCAAGTTAGATAAAAGGACAAGTTGTGAAAGGATAATGACAGGAAGAATGGAATGGAAAAGATGAGTCAGAGAATACATCTAAAAGAAGAATCAAGAACCCTTGAAAATAATCACAGGATTGTGAATGATGGAGGGTGGGGGAACACCTAAGCAGGAGGAAAAAGATGTTGTCCTATTTTTACTCTTCTCAAGTTTTATGAAGATATGGTTGCTTGATGGTTTTGAAGTTGAGAAAACAATTTTTTAATTCTAAAATGAATTTGCAAACAAATTCCTTAGTTGCAAAGATGCATTCTCAATCTCATCTTGGTGATGGAGATACAATCTACAACACAGGTGTCAAACGCAAAGAGAAATAGGGGTTGCTAAACTGTACATAAGGATTCTTAGAATGTGACTCAGGGAGTCCATATGTTTCACATTTCTGATCTATAAAAACATGAAAAATTGGAAATAATTAAAAGTATAACTAAGCCTCAATAAAATCCAAAGATTTTTTTTCATTTAAAAACATTTTAAGTTACAAAATGTGAAAATTAATGTTTCTGGCTAATAAGGGAATATTTTTATATGACCATATTTAGAATCAATATATGGTTTGCTTTCACAAAGGATGGGAAGGGATAGGAGAAAGGGTGGGAATTTGGAATTCTGACTCTTTAAAATTTTTTCATTAAAAATAATCGGGGAATAGTTAATAAAATACATGTTTTTAAAAGAAAAAATGTTTCAAACATTATCATATCAAGCAGGAGACCCATCCCTACAGAAAATGGCATTTCTTTTATTTTTCAGAATTCCAAAGGGACTTTATTTTTTTAATTAATTTATTTATTTAGTCAATTTAGAACATTATTCTTTGGTTACAAGAATCATATTACTTCCCTTCCTTCCCTCCTCCCACCTTTCCCGTGGCTGACGTGCAATTCCACTGGGTATTATAAGTGTCCTTGATCAAAATCTATTTCCATGTTGTTGATGTTTGCACTAGGATGTTCATTTAAAGCCTATATCCCCAATCATATCCCCTCAACCCATGTAATCAAGCAGTTGTTTTTCTTTGGTATTTCTACTCCCAGTTTTTCCTCTGAACGTGGATAGTGTTCTTTCTCATAGATCCCTCTGGCGTGTTCGGGAATATTGCATTGCCACTAATGGAGAAGTCCATTACAATTGATTGTACCACAGTGTATCCGTCTCTGTGTACAATGTTCTCCTGGTCCTGCTCTTTTCGCTTTGCATCACTTCCTGGAGGTTGTTCCAGTTCCCATAGAATTCCTCCACTTTATTATTCCTTTTAGCACAATAGTATTCCATCACCAACATATACCACAATTTGTTCAGCTATTGCCCAATTGAAGAGCATCCCCTCATTTTCCAATAGAAAATGTCATTTCTTTAACATTCCTTCTCTAGCATTTGATCAAGATCCCTACAGAGTATAGAATATTCTATAGTATTGAATCTACTAATTTCATTCATTTGGTAACTGCTCAAATTATTTTGCACATAATTCATATAATGAATAATTACTTTGGCTCTGATTATATTTGTTCATGTATTTAGAAAATTCTTATCTTTGTGCTTGGATGTAACATAATGATATAATGCATATGTTTTGCTACAAATAAGCAATAAATTATAATAAATATATTTATCAAAGAGAAATAAATTCTCACATTAACTATGTCCAAAAATCTGTCTCATTATTTTTACCCACCTCTCTCCAAGCCCTCTCTGCTTCACAAGAAAGCAGATGATATTATATAAGTTGTATATATATATATATATATATATATTATCATATAATTCATACATCCCCATTCACCATATTTTGAAATAAGACACACATTCTGTACACTAGAAAAAAATTTATGGAGGAACTGAAGAATGGTATGTTTCAATCATCATTTGGACTCCATCTATTTCTCCTTTAGTGATGGGTAGTCTTTTTCATCATGAATCCCTTGGAATTGTCTTGGATTCTTGACAATAAAAATAATTAAGTCATTCACAATTGATCATCATATATTATTGTTTATTTGAACAATGTTCTCTGGTTCTACTCATTTCATTTTGCATCCCTTCCCTTAAGTCTTTCCAGGTATTTTTGTGATCATCTTGTTTGTCATTTCTTATGGCACAGTAGTATTTCATTATAATCATGTGATGCAACTTGTTTAGCCATTCCTCAGGCGATGGATATCTAGTCAGTTTCCAGGTTATATAAACAAAAAATAGCAGCTATAAATATTTTAGAAAATAGATAATTTTTTCCTTTTTCCTTAATCATCTAACAGTGTTATTACTCAGTCAAAAATCCAGAGTTTCGTTACTCTTTGAGTACAATTTCATATTGCTCTCCAAAATGATTGGATAAGTTCACAGTCCACTAAAAGTATGTTAGTGTTTCCATTTTCTACATTCCCTACAATATTTCCACTTTGCCCTTTTATCATTTTAGCTAATCTGATAAGTGTGAGATGATATATCAAAATTGTTTTATTTTGCATTTTTCTAATAAATAATGATTTAGAGCAATTTTCACATAGTTATAAATAATTTTAATTTCTTCATCTCCAAACTGTTTATATATTTTGAACATTTACCAATTGGGAAATGGCTTACACTCATATATTTGACCAAGTTCTTAATATATTTTAAATATCAGATCTCTAAATAAAGAAATTGTCCACAAATATTTTCCCTCAAGTTATTGCTCTCCTTTCTCCTACTAAGCTGGGCTACAATAATTTTATTTGTTCAAAAATTTTCAATCTAATATATTCAAATTATCCATTTTATATTTCATGGTGTTTTCTAACTTGTTCATTCATAAATTATTTTCAAATCTACAAATAGTATAGGTAATATGCTCCCTGTTCTTCTAATTTGTTTGTAACACTGCCCCTTTTACTTCAGTTATGAATGCATTTTAATGCTATCTTCCTAAATGGCATAAGACATTGGTCTATACCTATATTCTTACAAACTTCAAATTTTCCTAGTGAGTTTTACCAAATAGTGAATTATAAGTAAAAAAACTTAGATCTTTACTTTTGTTAAACACAAGGTTACTCTCATATTTTATGACTGTTTGCTGTATGTCTATTCTGTTCCAATGATCAATACCATATAGTTTTGATCATTACTGCTTTATAAAATAGTTTGAAGTCAGGTTCTGCTTGATCTTCTTTATCTTTTTTATTATTTCCTTCTATATTCTTAATATTTTATTTTTCTAAAAGTATTGTTATTTTAATTTAATAAAATTATTTCTAAACAACTATTAAATTTCTATTAACTTTTCTATTATTAGTGATTAAGCATTTAAAATCTGTTTTCACAATTTCTCACTTAACAAAAGCATTTGACTGAATATGATAATAATATATTAATTAACTGGATACTCAAACATATAATTGAGAAGGTGATATTAAAGCAAATTTCTCAATTCAAAATGAAATTAGAAAAATATTCAGAAATTTTAGGCATGAATTAAGATCACTGGTCTCACAAGGATAATAACAGGAAATAATAATAGCAATAATAATTTTTTAAATACTTTACTTAAGTCAGTATCCTCAGTAATATTTTACCAAATCAGAAGGATTTTTTTTTCTAAAATCCATCTCTTCCTTTAGTTCCTTTCTGAACCCCTCTCATTCAACTTTCTTAAGCAGTAGTTCTGTAGGGTTCAAACTACAATGGCTACCTATTTCTACAGTGCAAAATCAAGAAACTCTTGTTCTACCTTATTCCAGGTTGAGCAATACACAATCTCCTCTTTGGGTGTAGCTTTCCCTCCATTTCTTATGCTCTGAGTAATAGACTGTGTATGATGTTGCAAATAACTTGCAACAGAAATGTGAAACAGAATAAAATTAAGGACAAGATTCATGTTCCCAAGGCTATCAAATCAGTTTGCAGCCAAGAGTTGGGTGGGAACTTGATAAAATAATTGGCCAGTAACAAAGTCAGGGAGCTATTTGGATTTAATCCTACTATCTCTAAAGTATCCCCCCCCCCAATCAGTTTAATTTCCTTAATAGCTATTGGCCTCTTTGGAAGCAAATGACATTTTTTTAAAATTGCCTTCCCAGAAACACAACACATCTTTCATCATAGTGAAATAACTGCAATGCATGACTAGAAAATAGCTGGCCACAGGCAATGCCAGCACATATTCCATGCCTTTCCAGGCACCATGTTGTGTCTAGTTATATTTAGTTCCCTGGTAACATAGAGATTTGAGTCAAAGAATACCCTGGAGAATTGGAAAGGAAAGTGGAACTTCACTTGGAGTAATAGAAATTGAGTTCAAATTCTCTCTCCATCTTCCTATTTGCATGGCATGAGACCAGTTTCCCAACCTGTCAAGATCTCAGTTTCCTTTTCTGCCAAATTATAGCATTGGATTATATTTTGTTGAACCTCATCTCTATTTGTATTTTCATCTCTATACTTATGATCTTATTTCTAATCTCTGCCACTGTCAACTTCCATCTAGGAAATTGCCTTTCCATCCTGGGATGAAAAACCAGTTAGGTCTTAACAATCACATATTTTTAATGTTATTTTCACTTTGTGAGGATCGCCATAGGACTTACAACTTCAAACTTCTCTGGCTAGCTAAGAGAATACGAAAGGACTTCCGCTGTCTGAGCATAGGAGCCAGTCCTTTCTCACCCAAAATGGAATTATTTCAAAAATTCTTTTTTTTTTAAGCCTGACACACAGACTCTCTAGTATTTTACTTCTCCTGAGTATGGAGTCAAATAGATCTATTCTAGGTTCACTTCCACCTTGCTTCCCATTCCCAAACTCTGTTCACTCAATAATGGCTCCACATTATTATATCTCACTCAATTTCTACTTTACTTGTAACTTTTCAGAGGTCCATTAGGAACTTATCCAGAAAACAGATCTTTTGGCCATGGCAGCAGTGTTAATAGAATGAACTAATAACCTTTAACCAGGAAATGAGGAAAATCAATAATTTCATTTAAGTATTTTAATTTCATATATGCATAACTGTCTGCTTTCTCCCATGACAATTCTTGCTGTAATACTCAATTTCTGATTGCTTAATCTTGTAGGTAGACATACTGCAATGTCTAAAGACTAAAGAACTGTTTATAGAGTTTTAAAACTCAGTAGCCAGACTCACAGTCATCTTCAAAAGTATGATCATGCCACTGGGACAAGGATTGAGGAGAATGGAGGATTTCTTCAATTGTTCAAAGTAAATAGTAATATATAAATTGAGTGTTAATCCTTTAGCATATATAGAACACCTTGATATCTGACATCAAGAAAGCCAGCTGAAAAATAGATACCTGGTAGCAAGTAATCAAACCCAGGTGGTTAAATCAGAACCAAGACATGATAATATTTATGTTTGTAAGTTACAATCTGTGAGCAATCAAGATAGTCATCTGCAACATAAAACTAGATAGAATGATCCCCTCTATATCTACAGTATTCATCAATTCCATTTTAAATCATTCTTTGGCACTTTCAAGGACAAGCAACACATCATTAGTGAGATATCCCTTTATTATTTTTTCAGGTTATTTCTCAAGGTCTTCTTGTGCCACAGTAGTAATACCTTCCATTATTTTTAAATGAACTTTGCTCTCTTCGGTGTGGAAGAGAAGCATGAAGAGAGAGAGTACTTGCAAGCCAGGTCATGCAAGAAACAAGGCTGGGGACCTGTCTGTCAATCAAGATGAAGATTCCAAATGCAATGTTCCCAGGAGGAAGAGGCAGTTGAAGCTGGCCAGGGAGAGAAATGGGGACTCTGTTTCTTCTCTCTCTCTGGGGTTGACTGACCAGGAGACTTTGGCTCTGAGTTTTCTGACCAAAGGAGGCAAGCCTGGCTGAAGGGGGAAGAAGCCTAGAACTAATATTATTAGTTTCTGTCCCAGGCTGAAGGACCCTTGAGGGGGGCTTCTGAAATTAGGCTGAGAGACCTTGGTGGCTTTTGTGAATTGAAAGAAGAAAAGATTTTAAACAGTTGTCCTCCATCTCTCTGGCTGTCTTAGAGTCACAGTGGTGACTGAATTGATTTCCCAAACCCTCAAATTCTCCCTATAGTTTAATCTATATCAGTCTATTTCATCAGGTCATATGTGAATTAAGTTAATATAGATGCCACTTAATTTTGTTCTGTTCTTTAACTTGCTAAAGATCAGATAATAATAGCTGGTGGTTGAGTAGCTCATTAAGGTTTGCAAAGTGATTTACATACATTAGATACCTGAATATTCATCACAATTCTATAGATGCTATAGGTATTGGTGTCTCTTTTCCCCTTAAGGAGGCATAGACTCAGTAGTAAAGCATCTGGCCCCTGAGAAAGTCAGAGTAAGAGGCAAAACTTCAAATCAGGTCTTTTTCACACCAATCTTAACACTCTTTTCATGGACCATATTGCCTTTGATTGAATAGATAGTCGCTAAGAGTCACAAGTATGTGGAGTACTTGGGCCAAGTGGTCTTGAGAAAAAATAGTCTGTGACTTAATAAACATAATAATTGAATAGGACTTTGGATATGCTTCATATGCAAAGAATCATGATATTAAATACATTATACATGGATAATAGAGATACAAATAGAGATTGATATGAGGTCCAAAGGGACTACATTTCATTCTGAGAGTAGCACTTGAGTTGGATTTCTAAGAATGAATAGAAATTGAACAGGTTAGGGAAACTTGACTTTTAGACCTTTGCTAACAAAGGCAAATAGGAATAAAATGCAGGAGGCATGTAGGGGACAGAAGGTAGTCCAAATTGGATGGAGCACACAGTATAAAGGAGATCATATGAGATTCGGTTGGAAAGGTAGAATGGCACCAAATTTTGGAAAACCTTTGATTTCAGTTAATAGGCAATGCAGAAGGCAATATGGAATCACTATAGAAATTTCAAAAGATGAACAATGGGATCAGATAATAACCAGCAATCAGAATGAAGGAAGAATTGAAGGGGAACTATTAGAAAGCTACTAAAATAATCTAGGTGGGCAATGATGAAAGCCTGTCCTGGAATAATGATAGTGGGAATAGAAATGAAGGTATGTATAGAAGATATTGTTGAGATGATAAAAGAGAGGCTTTAAATGTGTTATCCAATCTTGATAATTTTTTAATTTATAAATTATCATTTGAATTAGTTGAAGTACTGAAAGTCTATCTTCTGAAGAATTTTCAAAATCAGTTTCATTTAATAAAATAATTGGAAATACCTTACATTGCCCTATGACATCAGTTATTTTCTGAAGATGGCATTCCATTTTCACCAAGAGCTTACTTCTATCAAAGATAAGAAATTTTATTTTACGTTAGCATTTTTTAAATTTTATTTTCTGTGCATTTCTCTCCCCATCCAATCCAGAACCTAATATAGTTAACCAAACACCTGAAATCAAGTCCTGTCTCTGATGTATACTGGCTGTATAACCTTGGCAAATCTCTCAACCACTCTATGCTCTCATGTAAATATTTTAAACTATCAGGACAATAAACTTATTTACTGGGAAGATCCCTAACTGATAAAATCATGAATTGGAAAAAACAAAAATGAAGTATTATAATAAATCATCTTGTAAGGGAGTTCTACTAACTTATACATAAAATATTTTAAAGAAGATATTGAAATAAATATATCTATAAATACAAATATAAACATTTGCATGCCTATATGCTTATATATATGCAAATAGTAATGATGCTATAACTTATAATTTGTGACTTTATAAATTACTTAATTCCAATGAGCTTCAACTAAAAGCTTAATTTCTTAATTGTTTCATTATATGAATAGTTAATTTCTTCAAATTTTGCTAATCATCTTTCAACGCATTCTATATCATTCAATTTTACCCTTATTCATTTATTATTTTATTTCATTTAAACATTGTTTTCATACATTGTTTTACTTGTTAAATATATTTTCTATTCACTGACTTCACATATATAGATGAAAATTCATCAGTGAAATGTTATGTTAAGAGAAAAAGGATGTACCTGTATAAATCTATTTATACCAGCTCTTTTTGTGGTAACAAATAATTTGAAACCAAAGGGATGTCCATCTATTGAGGAATGATGGAAAAAGTTGTGGTATATAATTGTAATGGAATATTATTATGCCATAAGAAATAACAAACAAGATAATGACGAAAGATGCCAAATCCAAAACCTGGAAATGTACCCATTAACAGAAATAGTGTAAGATAAACTGCTTAACTATAATAAGTAATGCAACGATCAAGGACAATTCCAAGGTTATCATGCTCCCCCCAAAAAAGGTTGTCCACTGCTATAAAAGGAACTGGCAATGTCTGAATGTCAATTAAAGTGTGTCATTCTTCATTTTATTTCCTACAGGAATTTTTCTCCACTGTAAAAAATATGTGTCTTCTTTCACAACATGATGACTATGGAAATATGTATTGTATAATAACACAAGCACAACCTAAATCATATTGCCTGCCATAATGAGGAAAGTAGAGGCTTAGTAGAGTGGGGAGAATATGGTTTGCAAAATGTCAGAAAACAACTATTAAAAATTGTAGAAACATATAATCTGGGGGGCAAAAACTTAAAAAAAAGAAATATCACGTTAACCTACTAATGAAATTGTATTCCATTTCTAGATTTAAATATGCTGGCTCTATATTTGTTTCAGCAACCTGATAAAAATAAATTTTAAAATACTCTCAGCACCCTGAAAACATTGGGGATATTAAAGAAATAGAAAACAATGCTTAATATTTAAGTATCACTTTGTTTTTGATAGCTAATACAAAAAAAAGGAATTTTCTTTATTATAATACTCAGCAGAGCAGGGACCATATCTATTAAATTATGTTAAATTATTGTCTATATATGAGGGGAAATGAGAACTGAGGAAGAAGGATATTTCTCAAAAGAACATACATTATTGGCAGAAGTGTGTATGAGGACACATTTTTAATATGTAAAAAACATGTAGACTTCATAGGAGTGTAGTAAAGTATCCAAAGAGTCCTTGATCTTAGTCCGGAGTACTTCCCAAAAGCTAGGTAACTTTTTCAGGCTCTTGGGATATGCCTGCTAGACAATGAAAGTGCATGACCTAGGAACCAGACAGGTGATGGAGTGGCTAGACTGGGAATCAGGATGATCTGAGATGAATTCTGGCTCAGATTTTTTTCCTTTGGCCCCAGTTTCCTCACATGTAAAATGAGGATAATAACAGCCCCTACCTTACAAGAGTGTTGGCATAAAGGAAATAATAAATGTAAAATGCTTTTCAAAACCTAAAAGTCTATAAGCAATGCTTGCTATCATCATCATCATCAACTCTGCTACTCACATACTACTGATAACAGAGCATGCTTTGAAGGAAGGTTGGAGATTGAAGACACCCCTATCTTTTCCATGTGCTGCTAGTTAACTATATGACCAATGAAAAATCATTTTTTCCACTGATCCATTTCGAAAATGATAGCACTGGACTGGATATTCTCTAAAATATCATATAGGCTCCAAAATTCTTTGTATATCGAGCCATAATTCTATGAATTAAATGGAATGGAAGGCAAATATAGATGATAGACAGATGGACAGACAAATGGACAGATAGAGATATAGACAGATAGAATGTAACAGTTACACAATCAAAGTAAGTCTGGATTTCCCAAGTATTCTAAGTCATGAACATCTCCAAAAGTATAGGTATGAGGAAATTAGTTGGGCTTGGGGGACATTAATGAACTTATGGAGCCTTTTGACTTTTTTCAAGATTTTACATTATTGTTTAAGTTAAAGACATAAATGTGTCAATTGAATGGATAAGCAAGATGTAAGTGTCAGACAAAATGTGATATTAAAATTACATGTCACATTCCCCTCCTTGTATTCAAAGTTCAAGCTTCTGTTACTTAAGATCATTATTCTTTGGGACAGCTGGTTAGCTCAGTGGATTGAGAGCCAGGCAAATCTGGCCTCAGACACTTCCCAGCTGTGTGACCCTGGGTAAGTCACTTAACCCCCATTGCCTAGCCCTTACCACTCTTACTACAATACACAGTATTGATTCCAAGACAGAAGGTAAGGGTTTTTAATTTTTAAGGAAAGATCATTATTCTTCACTAGTCAGGAAATGCAATTTGAAAAATTCTAGCTAAAGACCATTTGCATCATTTAGCAATAAATTATTTCCTTTAGACATTTCAGTTCAACAGAAATTGAATGATATAATCCCCAATATGAGCAGAATAGGCTGACTCAGGATGCAGTGGGTATCCCCTCACTTGCAGTCAAAAGACAAAGGCTGAATGACCACTCATCAAGTGATAGAAGGAATCATTTTTCAGCTATAAGTAGGACTAGGTGGCCAATGATATCTCTTTAATCAATCACATTATTTGATTTCCTCTGTTCTATTCCAGAAGGTATCATCTCTATGATTCTCAACTACAAGGGTTAATAAACTGATGTTTATGGACCCTGCTGAGATTTATGTTCCCTTCAGAGTTCATTATTAGATTTCAGAGGCTTCATTAATTTAGATTTTTAAAAAAAAATTTCCACTAATCTCTAACAATAATTTAGCATTTTCTCTAATCTAGGCAATACAAATGGATTCATAGGTTTTATCAGACTGCCAAAGGTTCCATCACACACACACAGTTAAGAATCTCTGTTCTGGAAATAAAAACAAAATGAATGACGCTAGATTATTCCAATGGTATTATGTCTACATGTTAGCATAGATAGTATGCTTAAATTAAATCATATCTTTTCCTCAGTGTTCCTTTGTTCAAAATACATTAAAACTATTTTTTTTCATTTGCTCACTGAAGAGAGCAATTAAAGACATCATAATGTATTGAAAGGTATCTGGAATTTGAAACAGACAAGCTGAATTCCAGTTATAGTTATGCAACTTCCCACCTCTGGATCATTGAGTGGTTTGTTCATTTTGCTTTTCAGACTCAGTTTCTTCATCTGTAAAGTAGAGAAATAATACTTGGCTCAGTTATCTCATGGGATATTATAGGTTGGTTACTGATTGATCATTCTAGTTAAGTTTGGAGAGACTCATTTCCAGATGAGTTGCATTGTGATGACTTAATGAGCCACAGCAAAGACAATCTAGTTACTAACTAAAGTAGTTGTGATTTACATTGATGAAATAAGTGACTACCTCAAAAATGAAATAATGTATTAAAATAGCTAACATCTCTATATTTTGTTGTGAATTTTAAAAAACTACCGAGACTGTACTTTAGAAGATTTGATTTAGCCATTTCCTTATTGTAACAATGGAGATACTTGGTCTAACAGAATCAGGAATGGATTGTGAATTTTAAAATTACTCCACCCTAACTCAGACAGTACTTTAAGGGAAGATAAAGCTGTAAACTCGTTATTAAACAATGAAGGTACTTAACTCATACCTTATAGTGAAGCTAAAACTTAAGCTAAGTCTATTTTTAGATCTAATACAAAAGGGTGTTAAGTACCTATAAAGGTTAAATTAATCACAAAAGGTCAAGTAACTCACAAAAGGTAAGCTTAACAAAGAAGTGTGAAGTACTCAGAAGACATAATCTAATTAGAGAAGGTGAGAACTAAAGAATGGGCAGTCCTGGAAAAAGTGTCTACTGTGATTGGTAGATGTGAAAATTTAGGGGAGATGATATAAGAGAAAATTTCTTTAAAAGGAGGCTAAAAAGGTCAGTTCAGGGAATTTAATTCAGTTCTGAATGAAATTGGATTCAAAGTTCAGTTCAGGATTAGAACTCAGCCTGGAAAATCTCACTCAAACAGCTTCCTGGAGAAGGTCTTGTGGTCAGTGATAAGACTGACTCCTTTCCCTTAGGCTCAGGGAGGGCACTTTGGTCAAGGCCTTTAACTACTGCCTGGATCAGCCTGAGCCAGAGCAGTTTAAATTAATTCTCTCTCTCTCTCTCTCTCTCTCTCTCTCTCTCTCTCTCTCTCTCTCTCTCTCTCTCTCTCTCTCTCTCTCTCTCTCTCTCTCTTCCTTAATTCCTTTTCTCTATATTAATTAAAATCACCATAATACCATAATTCCCAGCTGACAGGTATTTTACTATTTGGGAATTTTCCCTGGCAAACAATTATTTAGATTTCAAGTCGCAAAGCTAAAGTTATCCTTACATTGTAAAAGACAAGTGTGATATAGTAGATAGAAAAATAGCTTTGGCACCAAGAAGATTAGAATTAAAGCAATTCCTCTGAGACATGTAGGCTATATGACACTAGACATACATGTGATTTAACCTTTAAGTTTCCTAGGTAATTCTCTAAGACTTTAGGTTGCTAAAAAGTTTTTTGGTCTACATGGGTGGAAGGAGTTAATCAAGAGTATCGCTTCTCATACTCTTTCTCGCACTATTGCCTATTCCACTAAGTTGTTCTCAGTAATGAATACCCATAGTTGCAAATACATGGGAATTGATATCAGGGATTCATAATCTATGGATTAACGATGTTAGGGGAACATGAAATTAGATGGGAAAATTATAGCTTTACTTTCACTAACCTCAAACTGAGATTTATTAATTATCAATTCTGTTCATTTAAAAACATTATTCTGGACCTGTATAAGAATATTCATAGCTGCACTCTTTTAGGTGGCAAAAAATTGGAAAATGAGGGGATGCCCTGTAATTGGGTAATGGTTGAACAAATTGGTATATGTTGGTGATGGAATACTATTGTGCTCAAAGGAATAATAAAGTGGAGGAATTCCATGGAGACTGGAAAAACCTCCAGGAAGTGATGCAGATTGAGAGGAGCAGAGCCAGGAGAACATTGTACACAAAGACTGATACACTGTGGTACAATCAAAGGTAATGGACTTCTCCATTAGGGGAAATGCAGTGATCCAGAACAACTCAGAGGGATCTACAAGAAAGAACACTATCCACATTCAGAGAAAAAACTGTAGGAGAAAAAACACAGAAGAAAAACAACTACTTGATTACATGGGTTGAAGGGATATGGTAGGCAATGTAGACTCCAAATGATCATCCTAGTGTAAACATCAACAACAAGGAAATAGGTTTTTGACCAAAGACACATGTAAAACCCAGTGGAATTGTGCATCATTTATGGGAAAGGTTGGGGGGAGAGGAGGGAAATAATATGATTCTTTTAACTAAGGAATAATTTTCTAAATTGACCAATTAAATAAAACTATAAATAAATAAAATGAGGGGTTGAAACAAAAAAATAAGAGAGAGGAAAATCAGTCAAAAAATAAAAACATTATTCTGAGAAGAGATCCATAGATTTCACTAGACTTCCAAAGAAATGTCTGTGTATACACCTGAATATATACTCACATATGTATTCTTAGATAGTCTTAACTACACATATATGTACATGCCATATATCATATATATGTGCATGTATATTTATGTGTGCATATGACAAATTAGGATTTGATTCAAAAATTAGAAATTTTTATTCACTGATACTTTTTTTCCTATCCCTCTTCTCCTTTCATTCTTCAAGTCAGAGTTTGAGACAACCAATATCCTCTTCCTCTGTGATAAGCCAGTAGGCAACAAGCGTATAAGACCAGTTTATAGTGAATCTGTTTTCTGTCATTGACTCTGATTCCCAAAGAAAATAAAAGCTTCCCAAGACTAAGGATCACTTTTATTTTGTTTCTATATTGCCAGTACCTGAAACATAGTAAATGCTTAATGATGCTTGCTAATTTCCTGAATTACATTTGACTGAGAACAATTTGCAATGATCAGATTGAGTTAGATATCAAAATATCACCAGTCTCATAGCTTCAGTTCACCTAAGGCAGGGGTTCTTAACTTTTTTTGTATGTCACAGACTGATTTAGCAATTTGGTGAAGCCTATGAACTACTTTCTTGGGATATTTTTAAAATAATAATTGACAAAAGTGCTAAATTTGAACTCTAGGTTAGTGAAAATAAAGATTTGATCATTGCCCTGACCCCCTGAAATTTACACGTGGGATTCTGGAGGATCTGTGGATTCCCAGTTAATTCTCTATTCTAAGGTTATAGCCACTACAGCAAGAAATACATAGGGCATCACACCCACATCTTGGAGCTGCTTTCCTTTGATTATCAATGACTTTCCCCTACCTGACAATTATTCTCCCCTGACAACAAAAACCTAGTGCTAACCACCTTCTTTTCGACAGTACTTAATTTAAACACAGGAACAGGAGGGTTCTTGAAAGCTATGCCAGAGGTGCCCAAATTCTGTCGTGGTTTTTGTTTTTTTTTTCAAGTTAGAAAGGAATCGAGGTGAAGTCCAAGGAAAGATGAGATATCTGTCTTATGAAAAACACCCTCCTGCCATAAAGCTATGTAATTTTACTAAATCACAAGTCTGACTTCATCATTTCTTTATTTAACAAACCTCAGGGGTTCTCTATGACCTTTAGGAGGCAATAAAAATCCTGCATTTGGCATTTAGAACCCTTAACAAACAGGTCCAATGTACTTTCCTAGTTTTATTCCAGATTGAAATACAATCTTCTTGTACTACGGTTTCCAGGAAAATTGACCTGTTTACACCAAAATCCATTCTCTTTGTAATCTCCACCTTTTGCCATTTTAAATTTCCTTCAAATTCCACTCTCTAAATGAAATGTTTCTTGATCCTTCTCTGTGCTAAAGGCCTTTTGATACAAAGTTATCCTGCATTCATATTTATATTTTTATTTTTTACCTATCAATAGTTTTAATAATAGTTTTCTGAAACTTTGCCATCCATGTTTTTTTCTCTCTTCACCCCTTCCCAAAAATAACAGGTAGCATGATATAGATTACACATGTGCTATCATGCAATAAAAATGTTCATATTGTCATACTGTGAAAGAAAACACATATTGCTTGTACAAGCAAAAATTCATTAAAAGAGATAAAGTGAAAAATGGTAATGCCTCAATCTGCATTTAGTTGCTTCCATGGTGATGATTTTTTTTTCCCCATCATGAATCTCTTGCAGTTGTTTTGGATCCTTTGGTTGCTGATAATGCATTTTTGTCTATATTGATATTTGTCCACTCATCTTCCCTGATAAAATGTATGCTCTTTGAGAGCAGAGACTGATTCATAGAATTATAGGACCATGGATTATAAATCTAGATCTAGAATGGACCACAGAGGCCATCTGGTTCAATCCCTTCTATTTACAAATGTGAAAATTGATGCACAAGGAGGAAACGAGACTTGTCAAAGGTTACACAGGTATCTCTATAAGAGGCAGAATTTGAGCCCATGGTCCTCTGGATTTTAGTATCATTTTTGTATTTGTATTCCCAGTATTTGGCAAATAAGGAGACTATTGATTGCCTGAATGATCATTAAGACTGAAGAAATTCATTCTCACATAAGTGGCATTATGATGACTTTTTGAGTCACAGCAAAGATCATTTATTATCTACAGAGAAATCAGGATATACTTTGTTAGAAAAAGTAACTACATCAATAAAATCATATATTCTTGAAGTTATGAAGTAAGAAGTATCACTCTTCAATCTCCCATCTATAAATAATGTCAGAAATAAAAACAGAATGGACAAACAAACAACAACAATGCCAAGGTACATGAAGAGGAAAAGACCATATTCAATAATGTAAAGAAGTAATCTGGACCTGGATCACATCATACTATAATTCAGAGGAATAAAACAAAATCTGATAAAAGATGAAATGAATATATGAGAAGAAGCAGACAACATTTTAATCATGTAAATAATACAGGAACTCATTGCATTCTTTGTGACAAAGTCAATCCATATGCTCTCAAGCTCCAAGCACCTAGGACTCTAATGACCAAGACAAAATGGTATCTCTTTAAAAGTATCCTGTCACTGCTGTCACAGAACATCCTTAGGCAACCGAGAAGATTCTTTAAGATCTCATATGTCCATATCAGATAAATCAATAGTGAGCTGTCTCAAAAGTAAAGATTTACTCACTTGGTAGGTCATTAAAAATTGAATTGTTCTATTTCACTGACACCTCAAAGAAAACATTAGTCTAGAACAAAAACTACATTTTAAGTATACCAAACAATACTGTTTTAAGAAGCAAGAAAGCATGTGTGCAAATGTTCTTTCTAAGGGCTTATGTATACAATTAAGGTGGTGATTAGCAGCATTTTCCAACCTGGGAACTCTTAGAGGAATCCCATCACTCTTGTTCATGGCTCTCAGTTGTTTAAGCCCAGAATTCTGAATCACACACCATTTGGACATTTGTGGTATTAAAAGACCCCTGATTATTTAAAGTCAGAAGCCCAAAGTGTTACCACAGTTGTTCAAAGGTGAGAGCTATAAGACCAGCCTGTGTATTAAACAAAGTTAGTTCAGAGTCCAAAGAGGAGGAAACGAAAAGTGACAGTAACTGTTCAATCTGACTTCCAGCCATGTCTCCTCTTTCCTGTACTCCCCTACCATAACAGTATCTAAAGTCTATACAACCTTTAAATACTTAAAAATAAATAAATAAACATATATATATATATATATATATATATATATATATATATATATATATATATAGACTGTGGACAGTTTTCCTTAATGACTACAAGTACCAGGAGAAAAGAAAATCCGTGACAAAAATTGTTCTTGAAAAATTTGTCCCCAGTCTGGGAGAGTTTCTAGGTATAAATTGAATGCTGTCCTTGAATATCTGTCAAGTGCAAGTACAAGGGAAGCAGGGAAAAATCACATCCCTGCCATTGTGGCACTGTGGGTATTCCTCTGTGATTCAAGAAACATTTTTGCTTTACATGCTGTGCTACTTACATTTTTTTATTTGAAAATAAAATATGTTGAGAAAAATTTCATTTTGATTAGAGAGTAATCTTTGATATAATCAAGGAAAAATACCTTGAAGTAAAATATACACTGAGATCATAGTGTTGTCCATATTACAAAATTAAAGTAAGAGTTAATAATTGTGGTATTTTATTTGGAATTAACATTTCAGTTTTCCTAACTTTTTTTTATTTCTGGTGAAGAAATAATCTCTTCTTTTGTACAATTATATAGTTTTAGATAATGAAATGGGAGTTGTGACCATCTTTATGACTTGTAGATATAATTATTTTTAAGTATTTACTTTTGTTTCATCATCTACTTAGTGGGAATAATGACATTTCCCCTCCCTTAATATAAGTCACAATAACTGGTACCGTGGAACAATGACAGGTTGAGAGATATATTAGGAGAAAAGAGAAAACAAATGGAGGGAAGGAAACTAAGAGACTTCAAAATTAATCATCCATAAGAATGGAATTTTCTTCCTAAACTTAAGGGAAATAATAGGCACACCACTATTTAGTAATGCACTGATTGCCCAGAGATAGAAAAAAAAATTAAATGTTTGGTTTTTCTCTGATATTCTTCCCCCCCCATACAATTTCAACAGTTTCATTATATAATCTCGAAGAATGTCTGAGTGTCTCTTCTAAAGAAGTATAGCTATTAAATTACTCCCTGACTTATCTGCTCCAGCCCATCAGTTTTCTCTTCTTAAGTATAAATTTAATGATACAGCTTATCTTTTTCAGGTAATTTAAAATAGAAATCCTGATCCCAATGATGAGAAACTATTAAAGGCCTTTTCATATTAAACCCAAGCTACTTTTAGATTCTGAAAAATATTCAAATTAAAAACTAAAACATTTTTGAAGATATACAATGGAGATAAGCCCCCTAAGGTTTCTAGCTAGTGAAATGGAAAATAAACTTTTATAAATGGCTGTCAAATAGCCTGAACATTTAAAGGGAAGTCTTAAGTGTGAGTCATTTGTTACTTTTTACATGAGCATATTAATGTCCTATATCGGTCTTTCATTTTAACAAAGAGTGTGAATATGGTCTATGAGAAATGTATGCATTATCTATTGATAGAACTCTGTGGAACTTTGGCTATCTATTCATTAGTTTCTCTACAAAATGGCCAAATGGGTCATGCTGAAATGAAAGGTACCACTTAGAATCTGTCAGACACAGTCAAAATGAATACCTAAATTTATCCATGATTTGATCATGTGCTGCTCCCTCAACCAGAAGAAATGGAAACTTATTTACACCTCCTCATACCATGTTATTCCTGTCCACATCTTTCCATGAATTCAGAAGTAATCAATCCCACACATAGGAGGCTCTGTTCTCATGTTAGATAGAACAGTTGATAAAATAGAGTGAATAATAGATTTTTGTGAATTATTTAAGAGAACTAGATAGTTTTAATGATAAAAATGCAATAATAGATTGCAAAAGAAATATTTAAATATGAAAAAGTTTCAAGGCAATCTCATCTAATACATTTTGCAGATGTGAAAATTGGAGTACACAGAAATTAGTCTAAGCACCATGCAATGAGCATAGGAGATAAAAGCTGAAAGCCTGAGATTTTAATGATACCCATCACTCAATCTTCAATCAGTTACTTTTCATTCTCACGATACGATCCTTGTTGATGTAACCTTGGTGTACTTGAGCACAGTGAGAAAGCTAGACTAGAAGATTGAGGAACCAAGGACTAAGCCTTAATTCCTATATACCTAAAAAATGGCTTACCTTTATTCTAAGCTTTACCTACTTGCATCCAACATACATCCTTTGCCTTCTGGAAGATAGATAAGTCTTATTATTCTGATACCATGCAAATCAAAGGCATTAATCATCTATAGCAGAATAAGTCTACTGAAAAGAGAGGGTTTTGTGACAGTGGATAGCTTAGAATTATTTGGAGTTTTGAGTATTCATCTCTCTTTTGTGCCTCACTTGGTGAAATTCAGTAGAACAAAAAAAAAAGATATTTCATAGCTATCAGTTTCAGAAAATCCTACATGAATATATTCATCTTTTAATACTCATATATTACAAGTTATATTATCTGCAGCTATAAGTAGCAACATTGAATCAAATATATATAGAGAGATAATCACATAGAGGCATAGATAAGGAATCAAATCTATGTAGATATCTACATAAATATACAATCAAATGTAGAGATAGACAGATAGATGGATAGATAGTATAATCATCCACAAAGCCAGGCTATTCCCTTGTGATATTTTATTAAGGCTATCATCCTTGAATATTCAGACCATTTTCAAGAAATTTTATAGAGATGGGAAAATAGTCATTTATTTCATTATTTTCTGATTTCTTCTCAGTTGCAGTTTTGGGGCTAAGAATGGTACCTCTCTCTGACTTTCAGTTTTTTAGACCTCTCAAAATTACATTACTGAGTACTTTTGAAATTATGTCACCTCTAGGACAAGTTTTTTCCTATATTTTACCAGGTGTTCTTCCTTCAGGTATTAACATTTTAAAATCCAAATTCACTATTCCCATTCCTATCGCTTTAAAAAACAGATCACTAAATAGTTACAATTTCTGCTTAGGTTGGAGGTGGCACAATCTATTAAGTGCTCAACCTGGTGTCAGGAGAACTTGGGTTTAAATCAGTCCTCTCTATCTTCATGATTTCTATCTTCATGACGATGATCTTCAAGTCATTTAACCTCTACCTGCCTTTGTTTCCTTACTTATAAAATTGAGACGTTAATAGCACATATCTCCCAGGTTTGCTGTAAGAATAAAATTATATCATGTTTGTAAAACTTTTTGCAAATGTTATTATGACTGATAGTCATCCCTTGTTTTTCAAAGAGGACCACTGATATCATGAAGTAATGTCTCCGCTCTTTTTTAATTGGATTTAAGTAAGGTGGAATTGATAAATTCATCAGCTTCACTCTTGCAGTCATTCAGGTCCAGTGGTAAGACAAGGTCAGGATAACTGATGATGGCTCAGGATAGAGCAAATGAACTTGATAACTTCAATGTCTGTCCAAGCTCTAAGCACTGCACAGCTCCAGCTTCAGCTGACTTCATGGCCATTGGAACAAATTATTCTCATCTGTCCATTCCATCAGGAGAAGTCATTCCAGACTTAGGGTAGACATTCCCTAACTCATTGATATGATTGTGACCCATTGCTTTCCTTCCACTTGATTTAACCCATTGTCCAAGATGGTTTTATTTGAGTGTGGCCACTGTGCATGCTACAGCTTCTTGAAGCCACAGCTGAGAATTGAGTGAAAAGTAGACAGCAAAGAAGAATGAGTAGCCCAGAATTGGGCTGGCAAGCCCTCACATCAGAGATGTTAGTTCTTCTTGCAAAGCCCATATGATTCATATGAAGCTAACAAATGCCTGAAGAAGGATGTAAGCACAAGTCTGCCTGCCTCAAATTTTAGAGCTTTATCCACTATTTCATGGCATCTCTCCAATGGCATTATAATGCCTAGGCAAGGTTTGTACCCTGTAGTCACTGGGAAAAGGATTATAGCTTTTATAAATTTCTGGGAAGAGGAAATATCTCATAAGCTGCTTGCTAAAATGACAACATACTCTGCACATAATCTGCTTATTTGAAAGATGTTTAGAAGCAACCCAGGATTCAGAAACAGTTTAAAATATCAATAACCCTGTGCCTGATCCCTCAAGCAAGTGTCTACTCCTCACTGCATGCCTCAGTGTCTTTAACCAAAAAACCCCAAAAGGTTACATTCAAGTATGCCATAAGGAAAAAGAAGGAATTTGAATATTTTTAGACTTGGAGGTTATGGTATTAGGCAAATAAAGAAAATCACAAAACTATTACAAAAGTACATTTAACTTGCTTCTATCTGAGAAGCCTAAAATGCTAAAATTCATTTTCTGAAATTAAATTTGATTCAGGGACAACTAGTATGGCCTGGACTTGAGAGGACTTGGGTTCAAATCTGACCTCAGACACACCCTAGCTGTGTGACCTTGAGCAAGTCACTTTACCCCATTTGCTTAGCCCTTGATCTACTGTCTTGGAGTTGTAAGACAGAAAGTAAGGGTAAAAATAGAAATTAAATTTGATTATATTTGAAAATGAAGATCCTCCCCTTCTCATATCCTCTCTCCACAAAAGAAAACAAAACCCTTTTTACATATAGTCAAGCAAAATAAATTCCTTCACAAAACTTTTCAAAAAAGTCTCAATCTATGAAATGCTTAGATTCTAAAAGAAAATCTATTCCTTTAGATTATATACTTTCTCGTAGCTTTTGTTTATTTGTTTTAAGATTTCACTAAAAAAATTAATCTGAGAATTCCTTCCTGATCATTTCTAACATCCACCTGACTTCTGAAGACATAATTTGTAACTCTTAAGACTGACCAAGATCTTCAGCCACCTTTGTGGTCATTCAATGAATTGTTCTCATATGCCCAGTCTGCCAAGAGAAGCCTTCACATGCTTGGGGGTAGACACCCCTCTAACTCACAGATAGGATTCAGGTTTGTTGGTCTGCCAAGATGGTTTTACCACAGTGCCAGCAGCCACTTTGAAGGCTAAAGTTTCTTGGAGCCAAAGGTAAGAGTTGGGTGACAGGTAGACACAAATGGTATATGAGCAGCCATGAAAGGGACTGGGGAAATCCTCACACCAGAAGGGCTAGTCCTCCCTGAATACCCCATAGACCAATATTAATTTGATGCAAACATGAAAGTGTTGTATAAATGTAAGCTATCATTACAACTTTGGCTTTCATTTGTGAGAACGACAATGACAATTCCACTCAGCTCCTCTTATCTCATGTATACACCAAGATCTCCTAGTTAAATGACCATTATTTAAAAAAAAACATATTTATATATGATTCTTCTACACTTTGCCCTCTTTTCTGACATTTTGTAAAGAAATGGAACAAAAGAAGAAGAAGGAGTAGGGACTGCTTTATGTCTTTTATGGTCCCTACAGCAAGAAAAATGAACCTTTTAATTCTTTGCAAAACAATCCAAGAAATAGTCTTTCATAGGTTCTTCCTCAAAACCCTTCCAGTTTGGTAGACACTGCCAAGGTTTGATCAGGTGGGGGTTTTAAGACAACTTCTTTCTGTTCAATAGACTATATAAAATCACACAGCACATCAAAAACCATTTGGGTTCGATTCTGGTATTAGAATAGCCTGTGAATGACTATGAAAGTCCAAAGGGAAAAAAAGAAGAGGTCCTTGTTATTATTCCAGCATGCATGTGTTTTTCCTTACTCTAGCTGAATTCTGTCTGAACACACAGAGGGCACTTTGTATGAATAGGTCCCAGCTGGTTCCTTGCAGATCGGAGCTAACCATACTTGTGTATAGTGGCCATTACAGCCATACCTCCAGACTCATCACAAACATGACAAAACCTCAGAAGTATATTTCAAAGCTATCCCCAAGTCCATGTGTGGGAGAAAGATACACTAAATCATTTAAGACTCACTCTGATAGAATTTGATATGTAAATAGACTTTTTTTTTGACAAGCGACATTTCAGGTGTCTTTCAGGAAGAATTGGGAGTAGCTTTGCAATGTGGATGTCATATGCCATTAGCTTTCTAAGCTTGGAGGCACTGATTAGAAAATCTCTACCAGCTGACGGAGGGTGATAATGCTAAAGAAAATAGAGTCTGATTAAGCTTTAATTATGCTATTTAGGATAAATTAATTGTATTTCAATAAATATAAAGAATCAGATTAGTAAAGTGTTGGGCTCTGTGCTATATAAAATGTAGAGTAACATTACCATAAGGTGTCTTAGGAGAGCTCTCTAACTAGAAGCAGAGCCACTCAATATTCCCTTGAAAATGCACAATGGAAGAAAATCATATTTTCACGTCAATGTAGGAATACAACAAAACAAAATAAACCTCTCCTTTGAGTGTAGCATTGACTCATTTATTTCAATATAATGCCAACCTGCCTGTTTGTAATCAGTATTGAATCACATTTGTTACAGGATTTGTAGATGTGGATATTGAAGGAAGCACATGAGAGTATGTTGTTAATTATTCTTGGTGCCAATATCTTAGAACATGTGGAGGTATAGGGAACAAAAAGACTATTTAAAAAGACATAACAAGTCCTAGATCTTGTGTTCTACATAGGAAATTACTGAAAGGTCACAATACCTACTTACTGTAGAGTAAATATTAAATAAAATAATAAAAAGGAACTTAAAGAGATTGCCTCTCTCCTATAATCTCTGGGATTTAGTAACTTTATCCTTAATTTATCATAACATTGCAAAAGTCACTAATCCTACCACCCTGACATTAATTTAATAAAATACTTCATTTGCTCAATTTCTAGCTGATATAATAGGTATCCCAAAGTACTAATGTAATTTCAATAGAAATGATTATATTCTGATCTGTAAACATTTGGAATCTGTGAAAGAGTGGGAAGTGGATTGAGATCAAAGAAAGGATATCTAGGCTTGAATATTAAATCAGTCTCAGTAGAGAAATTATCATTTGAGGTTTTATCCACCTAAAGAGGTAGATTAAAAATTTAATTAACTTCTCTGCCACTTCATCATGTTCTTTAGTTGTTCCTTTCTTCATTCTTTAGGATAAAGGCTCAAACTATCCCTCTCCCCCACACACACACATCATATTCCTTCAAATCATTGCTTGAATGTTTTAAAATATCTTACCTTGATTATCTAAGTGCCTACTACTAATATTAATTTTGCTTTGCTTTTTCCCTTTCCACTTTTAATTTGCATTTCCACCTAGGGACTGCAAGAGCTACACTCTATAATTGCTATATTTCATTTGTGAACATTTAATGATATTACAGAATAATGAGGATGGGATGGGGAGAGGGTTTGTACATCATTAATATCTACAAAGGCAAGTAGGAATGACAAAGTTATGCATACAAACACACTCCAAGTTGTTCCTATAGCTGCCCTAGCCAGAGCTATTTTGAATATCAGAAATGGTGGAGAGAAAGGGACGTCAAGAAAACATGAGGAGAGAGGAAGCAAAATTGT
The DNA here is from genome assembly GCF_027887165.1 of Monodelphis domestica. NCBI lineage: Eukaryota > Metazoa > Chordata > Mammalia > Didelphimorphia > Didelphidae > Monodelphis > Monodelphis domestica. Next base: position 199,982,669 of record NC_077232.1, read on the forward strand.
TGATAGAGCCCCACAGCAGAGACACAGGTAGATCAGATGAGTATTTGGAAGGTATAATTAGTGGCTTTCCATGACTTTTCCAAGGCTCAGTGAAACCAGTAACTACCATTTCTGTTTCTTTGGAAGCCATGAGAAATTTGCTGTTTAATGCTCTGAATGAGCTGGCATTGATTGATTATTATTCTGATGATCTAAAGGTGTGAAACAGGCAAGCTGTTTATTTACCCTATTTATGCAAGAGACTGATTCATGGTTATCTGTGTATCATTTTCTTTTGGAAACTCTGTGTAGCTTTCATTTATTGCTACTGACATGGCCTCCCCCCTTCATGAACCTAAGTCCCAAAACATGTAGCATCTGAGAAGGCAGGAATTTTTAAATCATCTTATTTAGTTCTTAATCTTTTTTGTAGGGTAGATCAGCCTGGTAATCTGGAAAACCCTTTGGACCCCTTCTCAGATGTTTGATAAGCAAAAATAAAAAAATATATGTATTACAAAGGAAAGACAATTATAATAAAGATGTATTTTTCCAATGTTTGACCTCCTAAAATCGATCTATAGATTTCAGATTCAGAAGCACTGAAAAACACTCTCCTTCTAAATGCAAGGTAATGAATAGTCATAACTTTCAAAGGTGAGGCAGATCCTCTCCTCAAAAGAATATGCCTATGAGATCAAGGAGAAAAAAACACTATCCAAAAGCAGAGGACAAACTGAGGGAATAGAAACACCGAGGAAAAGCAACTGCCTGACTACAATGGCTGAGGGGACATGACAGAGGAAAGACTCGGAGCGAACACTCTGATGCAAATACTAACAACATGGCAATGGGTTCAAGTCAAGAACACATATGATACCAGTGGAATCACGCATCGGCCACGGGGGGTGGGAGGGAGGAAAAGAAAATGATCTTTGTCTTTAATGAAAAATGCATGGAAATGATCAAATAAAATACTATAAAATTAAAAACAAACAAAAAAAAGAATATGCCTATGAAAAAGTTAAAATTAAATCTCAACAATAATATTAAATTTTAAGAGTTTTATTAATAATTATTAGAAATCAAGGAATAAAGAAGACACAAAATAAAGACCACATGTCCATGGCTGGTTAGCCATTTTTTAGTCAACCCCACTCACCATCATCAATGCTGATTCTACATCAGAGAGAGAGAGCCTCCAAAGCCCATACCCTTTATCCACTTTATCCAAGAAGTACATAATGACAGGAAGTCAGTGGGCTCTTTGGATATGTAGTTCTTTTTTAGGGTTAACAGATTTTCAATCATACCTAACCTGTCCATTATTAAGAAAGTAACTATTATATATCTCTAAAGTTTCTATAAAAATCTAAATATGGCTAGAAAGATACATTAAAGCTGGACTTTTACCAAAAAAAGTCACAGTCCCTACCTTCAAGAAATTTGCAATTAAACTGAAAGGGGAGTATACTTAAGCAAATACAATGCAGACAGAATTGGATAATAAATGAAACATAAACAGTTATGTTTAGTAAGGAATCTTTTTTAACTGCTTGCTTTTCTTTATTTTTGTTTTATTCTATGGTCAGTAGAAAGTGAGTGCAAAGCAGTTGTTGTTCTTTTTCCCCCAAAAGCAATTGTTATTATCAGATTTATTCATTAGAAAGTTATTTTGGCAGTTGTGGAAATTTTAAAGTGAAGGGGAAGAAATTGGAAGCAGGTAGACCAGTTAGTGGGATTGGAGTAAGGTGGGACAGTGTGAGTCAAGTAGAGGGGATATAAATAAGAACAATGTAGAAGTAAGGGTGATGAGATGCAACTGATTAAATGTAGAAGTAAAAGAAAGATAAATGATGACTTCAGTTTTGAGTAGTGGTAACTCAGAGGAGAACAAAAGAAATAGGAAAATGGGGAGGAGTGGCAAGGATGGTTGGGGAAAAAGTTGAGTTTAATTTGAGATATGTTGAATTTTTGGTGCTGGTGAAGCATCTAAATAGTTCAGGGTTTTTAGAGGGGAATGCAGGAGAAAGCTTAGGTAACTCTACAAAGAATTGGGAGTAATTTCATGGAGGTGATTACATGAAACCATGAGACTGTCAAGAAAATGTCCAAGAAAAAAGCTTTAGAAGATACTCATTCTTAGAGCACTGATGAAGTACAATGAATCAAGAAATATAAAGAAGAAATGATCAGGCATTTAGGTCAATCAGAAAAGAATAGGGCAGGGGTGGAGGGGGTAGATGGATGGCTCAGTAGATTGAGAACCAGGTCTAGAGATGGGAAGTCCTAGGTTCAAATCTGGACTCAGACGCTTCCCAGCTGTGTGACCCTGGGCAGGTCACTTGACCCCCATTGCCTAATCTTTACCACTCGTCTGCCTTGGTTCCAAGACAGAAGTTAAAGGTTTAAAAAAAAAAAGAAAAGAATAGGCTCACAGAATGGAGGAAGGGATGCAGAAGAAGTAAGAATAGTCCAGAGTATCAAGTGATACAGAAAGACTAAATGTCTCAAACACTTACAAGAGAACAACTAGAGGTATTTACTAATCCCCAAGTGCCTACAAAATCTAAAGTATGATTTCTGAGTACTTTTGAGTCACATTTACAAAGATAAGCCTGCTAGAAGGTCTAGTATCCTGCTGAGTTCTGATTTAAATGAATTGGTTTCTGAGTAGGTCATTTTATCCTGTGAAACCCCCTTCACCTTTTTATACCTCTCTTAGGACACAGCACATACTATATTATATAATCATTGCTTGGTTGTGAATTTTATTCCTCCTACTAGATTTATAAACTGCTAAGTATTAAGATTATGCATGTTACCACCAAAGTGTTCTGTACATAGTGAGTGTTCAATAAATATTTCTGGAAATAATCAGTTTTACCCTGTAGCTTCTATAACACACTTGGTTACTCCTGAATGCCCATTATTGATTAAACAAGAACAAGGTTTGCTCAAGAGATAATCTATCTGGATAGGTGGAGTCAAGATGGAGACTTAGAAGGAGCAGAAGTTCACACCTCTGAATACCTTTCCTTATGGATCACAAACTGAATGCTCTTAGGGGACTGAAAATCAAATCTAACAACAAGAGAGAGCCAATGAACCCTCCTGCTGAACTCAGTCCAAAAGGTACACCCCTCAAAAGTCCGAATTCAAGAACACTTGGGTTTAAGGGGAAGGCAGAAGGAAGGTCCCAGGGTCCCTCCCTCCCAACCTAGAGTGCTAAGCCTCCAGCAGCAGTGGGAAACTCTGAGTGGGAAAAGGCTCTTGTCTGGAGGGTGTACCTAGTGGGCAGGGCTGTGCCAGGCTCAGAGCATCGAACTTCTCCACAGGCAGTGGGGAAGGAGCTGGAGAGGGAGCACAGAGAAGGCAGCCTAGTCACAAAGACAGAGACCCTCCATATTACTCCAGCTTTCCAGGAGGATTTGGCCTTAGAGCACATCCAGCCCAACCCAGATGAAATTAATCCAATCAAAAGCCTCCAGATGACAGGGAAGTTCAAACTCCAACACCTCTCCCCCACAGACTGCACAGAGAGATCATCTGTCAAAGCTCCAAGAGGGGAGACTGATAGAAAACCCCAAAACAAAAAAATGAGAGGAGCAAGAGCAGAGAAAAATATGGGGAGCAAAGAAGGGGTAAATATGAGCAAACAACAGAAAAAGAAGAAAGAAATTACAATAGACAGCTTCTATATGAGCAATGAATTAGAGCAAACAGAATAGAGGAGGAGGGATCATCAAATGATAAATCAGAAATCCCACCAAATTGGATACAGGCTTTAGAAGAACTCAAAATGCAATTCAAAACACAAATAAGAGAGGATGAAGACAATTGGGAAAAGAACTTAAAAACTAAGATAAATCATCTGGAAACAGAAAATAGTGTCTTGAAAACCAAAATCAAACAGCTTGAAAATGAGGCAAAGGAGACAAAAGATGAGACAAAGAAGATGAAAGATGCAGCAAAGGAGATGAGAGATGAGGCAAAGAGGATGAAAGATGACCTCCAAAGAAAATCAGACCAGAATGAGAAGGATGACCAAAAAGCCAGGGATGAAATCCAATTTTTAGGAACCAGAATACAACTAGAATTAAGTGACCTCACAAGACAGCAGGACACTATAAAACAAAACCAAAAGAATGAAAAAAAATGAAGAAAATATGAAGCATCTCATTCACAAAACATAAGATTTAGAAAATTGTTTGAGGAGAGACAATTTAAGAATCATTTGTCTACCAGAAGACCATGACAAAAAAAAAAGCCTGGACATAATACTACAGGAAATTATTCAAGAAAACTGCCCTGATATTCTAGAAAAAGAGTGAAAAGTAGAGATTGAAAGAACCCACAGATCACCTCCTGTACTTAATCCCCAACTGAAAACAACCAGGAATGCTATAGCCAAATTCAAAAACTATCAGACCAAAGAAACAATATTACAAGTTGCCAAGAAGAAGTCATTCAGATACCATGGAACCACAGTGAGGATAACACAGGATGTCGCTGCATCTACACTGAAGGACCGAAAGGCATGGAATATGATACTCTGGAAAGCAAGGGAACTAGGTCTACAACCAAGAATCAACTACCCAGAAAAACTGCCTATATTCTTACAGGGGAAAGTATGGTCATTTAACAAAATAGAAAAATTCCAAGCATTTGTAAAGAAAAGACCAGCCCTGAACAGAAAAGTTGATGTCCAAGCACAGAACTCAAGAGAATCATCAAACAGCAACTAAAAATGAGGGAAAAAAGAAAAACAAAATAAAACAACAACAAAAAATACAACAACTCATTTTAAGAGACTCAATTAGTTAAAATGATATGTACCCCTATAACAAAAGGGGTCATTGGTAACTCATAAAAACTGTTTTTATCACCTGGGCAGCTAAAAGAATTACAGTTAGAAGGAACAGTGACAAACTGTATAGGATGAAATAACAAGACATTAATAGGTATATAGATATATGTATGCATAAATACATATACGTACGTGTGTGTGTGTATACAACTAGACCTGAAAAAGAGGCTAATAGTAAAATTAATGGAAAAAGAAACAAAAGAGGGTAAATTTATATGTCAAAATGAAGCTCATGGTGGGAAGGGGGAGAACATCAATACACTAGAAGGGTAAAGAGGTTGGAGATAGGAAATACTCAACTCTTATGTGCACTGGAAATGACCCAAAGAGGGAAGAACAATCCAATTCTTTGGGGCAAAAAATATATTTGTGACCTATAGGGAAGAAGAAGGGTAACAAATAGACTGGTGGGTAGGGAAGCAGTACAAGGGAGGAAGAGGGTGGGAGTAGTTTTAAAAAGACTGCAAAGAAAATAAAGGGGGGGATAAGAAGGGAGGAGGGTAGAAAGGGAAGTAAAATAAGGGTAGGAAATAGGGGAACTGATTAAAAACAAACATTGGTGTAGAAGGAAATGGTGCAAGAAGAAAAGACAGGACTAGTAGTGGAAATCAAAATGCTGGGAAATACACAGATGGTAATCATAACTCTGAATGTGAATGGGATGGATTCACCCATAGAATGCAAGTGAAAAGCAGAGTGGATTAGAATCCAAACCCCTACCATGTGCTGTCTACAAGAAACACACATGAGGAAGGTACATAGGCATAGGGTGAAAGTAAGAGGATGGAGTCAAATCTTTGGGCATCAACTGATAAAAAGAAGGCAGGAGTCACAATCAGGATGTCTTTTTATCCTATTTGAATTAGTTTATTTAGTCAATTTAGAACATTATTCCTTGGTTACAATTATCACATTATTTCCCTCTCTCCCTTCCACCCACCCTTCCTGTAGCCAGTGCGCAATTTCATTGTGTATTACTTGTGTCCTTGATCAGAACCTATTTCCATGTTGTTGATGTTTCACAATCATAATTTCTGACAAAGCCAAAGTAAAAATAAATCTATTTAAGAAATATAGGGAAGGTAATTACATCCTGATAAAAAGCAGTAGAGGCAATGAGGAAATATCAGCACTCAATATGTATGCACCAAATGGCATAGCAACCAGATTCCTAAAGGAGAAACTAGTGGAGCTCAAGGATGAAATAGATAGAATAGATACTAGTTTTTATTCCTTTTTTTTCTTCTTTCTTCCTCTATCCAAACTAAATAAATCAAACCAAAAAATAAATAATAAAGAGGTAAGAAAAGTGAATGAAATCTTAGAAAAATTAGAGTTAGTAGATATGTGGAGAAAAATATATAGGGATGAATAGGAATACACCTTCATTTCAGCAGCATGTGGTACATTCACAAAAATTGACCATGTATTAGGGCAAAAAACATTGCTTACAAGTACAAAAGAGCAGAAATAATAAATGCAATCTTCTCAGATCACAATGCAATGAAAATAATATTAGTAAGGGTACATGGAGAGGTAAATAAAAAATTAATGGGAAATTAAATAATACGATTCTCCAAAACTGGTTAGTCAAAGAACAAATAATAGCAACAACTAATAATTTCATTGAAGAAAATGACAATGATGAGACATCCTGTCAAAACCTATGGGATGCAGCCAAAGCAGTACTCAGGGGGAAATTTATATCCTTGAGTTCATATATTAACAAATCAGGGAGGGCAGAGGTCAATGAATTCAGCATGCAAATTAAAAAAACTAGAAAGTGAACAAATTAGAAATCCTCATATGAAGACTAAATTAGAGATCCTAAAAATCAAAGGAGAAATTAATAAAATTGAAAGTCAAAGAAGTATTGATTTAATAAATAAGACTAGAAGCTGGTACTTTGAAAAAACAAATAAAATAGACAAAGTACTGGTTAGTATAATTAAAAAAAGGAAAGAAGAAGGAAGAAAACCAAATTGACAGTATCCAACATGAAAATCAGTCATCAGCAGTTCTATATATCTCTAACCCATTTCAGTGACATGAATTAGAAAGAGAAATTCCATTTAAAATCACTCTAGACAATATAAAATACTTAGGAATCTATCTGCCGAGACAAATACCAGAATTATATGAACACAACTACAAAACACTCTCCACACAATTAAAACGAGATCCAAACAATTGGAAAAACATTGATTGCTCATGAGTAGGACAAGCTAACATAATAAAAATGACAGTCGTGCCCAAATTAATTTACTTATTTAGTGCCATACCCATTTAACTACCAAAAAACTTTTTTACTGAATTAGAAAAAAAAATTACCAAGTTCATTTGGAAGAACAAAAGATCAAGAATATCCAGGGAAATCATGAAAAAAAAATGCAAAGGAAGGAGGATTTGTAGTCCCAGATCTCAAACTATACTATATAAAACAGTGGTCATCAAAATAATTTGGTACTAAGAGAAAGAAAGGAGGATCAGAATGGAATAGACTAGGGGTAAATTACCTCAGCAAGACAGATTATGATAAGCCCAAAGATCCCAGTTTTGGGGACCGAAACCCACTATTTGATAAAAACTTCTGGGAAAATTGGAAGACAGTATGGGAGAGATTATGTTTGGATCAACATCTCACACCCTACACCAAGATAAACTCAGAATGGTGAATGACCCGAATATAAAGAAGGAAACTATAAGCAAATTAGGTGAACACAGAATACTAAACTTGCCAGATCTTTAGGAAAGGAAAGACTTTACAACCAAGCAATAGCTAGAAAAAAAATCACAAAATGTAAAACCAATAATTTTGATTACATCAAATTAAAACATTTTTGTATAAACAAAACTAATGCATCCGAAATTAGAAGGGAAGCAACAAACTGGGAAACAATCTTCATTATAAAAACCTCTGACAAAGGTCTAATTACTCAAATTTACAAAGAGCTAAACCAATTGTACAAAAAATCAAGCCATTCTCCAATTGATAAATGGGCAAGGGTACATGAATAGGCAATTTTCAGTTAAAGAAATCAAAACTATTAATAAGCACATGAAAAAGTTTTCTAAATCTCTTATAATCAGAGAAATGCAAATCAAAACAACTCTGAGGTATCACTTCACACCTAACAGATTGGCTAACATGACAGCAAAGGAAAGTAATGAATGCTGGAGGGTGTGTGGCAAAGTTTGGGTCATTAATGCATTGTTGGTGGAGTTGTGAATTGATCCAACCATTCTGGAAGGCAATTTGGAGCTATGCCCAAAGGGCTAAAAAAGACTGTCTGCCCTTTGATCCTGCCATTGCACTGCTGGGTTTGTACCCCAAAGAGATAATAAGGAAAAAGCCATGTACAAGAATATTCATAGCTGCGCTCTTTGTAGTGGCAAAAAATTGGAAAATAAGGGGATGCCCTTCAATTGGGGAATGGCTGAACACATTGTGCTATATGTTGTTGATTATATACTATTGTGCCCAAAGGAATAATGAACTGGAGGAATTCCATGGAGACTGGAACAACCTCCAGGAATTGATGCAGAGTGAGAGGAGCAGAACCAGGAGAACCTTGTAAACAGAGACTGATACACTGTGGTACAATCAAATGTAATGGACTTTTCCATTAGTGGCAATGCAGTGATCCTGAACAACTTGGAGGAATCTATAAGAAAAAAAAAACATTTTCCACATTCAGAGGAAACCCTGTTGGAGTAAAAACACCAAAGAAAAACAACTGCTTGAATACATGGGTTGAAGGGATGTGTTTGGGGATGTAGACTCTAAATGAACATTCTAGTGCAAACAACAAAATGGAAATATGTTCTGATCAAGGACATAAGAAATACCCAATGAAATTGTGCTTTGGCTGCAGTAAGGGTGGGTGGAGGGGAGGGAGGGAAATTAAGTGATTATTGTAACCAAAAAAAAGAAAAAGAAAGAAAATTTGAAAAGAAATAAAAATTAAAAAAGAGAAAATCTATCTGTATAAAGTGCTAAAAGTTTTAAGGCACCTGAAAATTCTAGTTATTATTATTGTTATTATTACCAATATTACTATTTGGCACCCCTACTGATATTTATTTGGCTTATAATTCCTATAGTTGGTACATGTAATTTAATTACCCAGGAATTCCCTGAACAGGAGAAAGCCTATCCTGGAAAGAGATAATTTATTTAAGTCACAATTAATAGGACCCATAATTCTAGTCACCATTAGGTCCTGGAATATATGTAGAACCATTCCCCTCAAAGTTTAAGGAGGGACCATGGATATTCATTTCAAGCTTTTGTGAATATCAAAGAGCAAGCTGCTGCTGCTACTCTGGTTTTAATCACTATAATTAAAAGTATCCTGTAGCTGCCTAAAAGTGAATCAGGTCAATCATCTCATGAGTCTATGCATGTTTGGGATTTTCCATCCTGATTCCATGCTAGAGAGCTAACAAAATTCTATTGTATAATTGATTTTAAAAGAGAAAAAAAAATCTATCAAATGACACAATATGAAACTGTATTGTAATAGAGAGGTAAAGAACTTTCCTCATGCCCCTATTTTCATACTGTACCAAATCTGCTTTGATATATGATCAATGGTAAACATTCATTTTCTTATTTCTGCTTACTGATTTTTGTGAGAATCACATTTTACGAAAATTAACTTTGCCATCATTCCAACGGATGTTTCTACCACAGCGCTTCTCTTTTTTTTTCTCATTTGAAACACACTAAACAAAATACTGTAAATTATGCTTCTCATATTTTTTAAATCTAAAGGATAATTGAACTGAAGTTAATTTTCCTGTAGCACATGTGACATTCAGGAAACCAGTAAAGAGTAGAGTGATGGAAAATCAAAGGAAACTAGAGGTAAATTCTTATAGAACAACAGTCAGTTGTATCATAAGAACTATGACCCTGGAGTGTCAGTTCAAGGGATTTATTGGAAGATATGTTGATTGATTTAGAACAAGGCTTGTATATGGTGCTTTGTCATTGTGACTTCCTAAAGATAAATTCAGTATAATAATAGCTGACAGTAAGATAGAAAGAAATGATATAAATACATATAAACCACTCACACAAGATCTAATCTATCCATATGTCAATGGCTAAGGAACTATTTTTTCCCTTGATGCAAATTAGGTTTATTCCATCTTGTTGAAGAATAATCTAACATTGCTACTCCTTCCTCACGAGTAGAACTGATCTGACACACTTAAGAGAATACAAAATGGAATTTTGTTTATTTTGTTTTTGTTTTGTTTTCCTTTAAGAGGGAATATACCCATATACTGTATCAAGGGTTCTAATCTTTTTATATGTCATGGGGCCCTTTATCAGTCTGGTATAACCAAATGGAACCCTATTGATAACAATGTTTATAATTGCATATACTAAACTATATGAAATTTAATCATCATCTATAAAAATACCACTTTCATCTTATTGAACTCTTAAATCCCCTTATCTTATGCAAACAGATTGTCATTTCCCCTCTTCTTTTCCCTTGCAACCTCAACTTCTTTGTCCACAATATGACTTGCAATCTCTCCCCCTTAGTTCTTTCCTAGGCCATCTCACTAACACTAGCTACTCTGTACTTCCTGTCCCATTGGTGGTCCATTGATGAACCAGTTCAACGCAATACTGTCCACTTCCCTTTAACATATTTCCCCTTTATCATATGACATACTTTGCTTTGTGAACCCTTGCCCTTAAATCATTTCTATCAACCACTTAACTTCTCTCCTACATACATGTTGCTTAAAAAACAAAGAGCTAGAAAAAAATATGAAACTGCTTCCTGGGTCCATTACTACAAATTTATGATATATAATCTCAACCAGATTTTCATTACTGAAAAGTAACACATTTACACTTCCCTAATTAACTGACTATCCTACTCCCCACAGAGGTTCTTTCAAAAATTTTCATCTATCTCTCTTTGGTCCCTCTCCCCCAACCCTTTCACATGAGAACCTTATCTTATAATTTACTGAAGATATTTGAGGCCATTTGTTAAGAAGGTATTCCCTCCCTCCTCATTTCTCAATTTTTATAATCACTTTCTAAGAGTTTGCATTCCATATTTTCTCATTCCTTTCCACCCTTCCCATTCCACAAGATAGCAGGTAATATGATATAGATTGTATAAGTGTTATATAATACATATTTCCATGTTCATCATGGTGTGAAACAAGACTTATGTATGGCTTACACTAGAGAAAAATACTTGGTGGAAATAAAGCGAAGAATGTATGTATCAATCTATATTCAGACTCCATCAATTTTTTCCATGACAGTGATTAGCCTTTTTCTTCCTGAGTCCCTTGGAGTTGCTTTTAGTGATCTCTTAATTGTCAAGTCAAATTTCCTTTTTATCAATCATCATCTTTCTTAGACTTTCTAAAGCTTTTGACATTATCGATAATAACCCTCTTCTTTTTTTTTTTTAAACCCTTACCTTAAAATCAGTACTGTGTATTGGTTCCAAGGCAGAAGAATGGTAATGGCGAGGCAATGGGGGTTAAGTGACTTGCCCAGGGCCACACCACTGGGAAGTGTCTGAGGGCAGATTTGAACTTAGGACCTCCCATCTCTAGCCCTGGATCTCAATCCATTAAGCTACCCAGCTGCCCCCCCTTCCTCCTTTGATGCCCTCTTCTTTCTCCTGATTATGCTACTTATCTGACCATTCCTTGCCAGTCTCCTTTGCAATATGTGTATCTAGGTCATGTCCACAAATCATGGGTATTTCGTAGTGATGTTCTAGAACAATTTAGTCCTTTGTAATTTATGGGATTGCGCTTTTTCCTTTTTAATACAAAAATGTATAAAAATTAAAATATAAAACAATACTAATTCACTAGGTGATCTCATCAGATTCTATTGCAATCTCAATAGTGATGATTTTTTTAGAATAGATTTATTAAGACCTAACTTTTCTGCTGACCTCTAGTTTGGTATTTTCAAGTCTCTAAAGGACATTTCAAACTAGATAGCCCAGAGTCATCTGAAACTTAATATCCAAAACTGAACTCATTATCTTTCCTTCAAGTACCCTCCCCTCTTCCAAACTTCCTTATACTTTTGAGAGTACCTCCATCCTCCCAGAAACCACAAAAGCAACCTGTGTGTAATTATACACTCTGTAGTCTTTCCCATTCCCTATATCCAGTCTGATGCAAAAGTATCTAGACTTTAACTTTGTAGCATTTCTCATCTATTCCCCATCCTCTCCTCGTACATTGCCCTCATCCTAGTACAAGTTCTCATCACATCATACCTAGACTACTGCAATAACATGGTTAACTGGTCTCCCTGCCATAAATCTCCTCTAACTCCAATTCATCTTCCATTCAAATGCCAAAGTAATCTTCCTAAACTACAGTTTTGACATTGGCATCCTTCTACTCAGTAAACTATAGGAGTTTCTTATCTCCTGTAGGATCAACTTTAAAATCTTTTATTTGGCTTTCAAAATCCTTCATAACTTGCTCCTCACTACAAGTTTCTAGTCTTCTTAAATATTATTACATTCCCCATTTACTTTGTGATCCAGTGACACTGGCCTCCTTCTTATTTTTCAAACAAGACACTCCACTTCCCTAAACTAGGGAACAATCACTGGTTGATTCCCTGCCTGGAATGTTCTCACTCTTTGCCTCTTAGCTTCCTTTGAGTTCCACCTAAAATCTCCCTTTCTATAGGAAACTTTCTTAATTTCTATTTTTTTAAAAAAGAACACTTACCTTTTGTCTTATAATTAATACTAAACATTGATTCCAAGACAGAAGAACAGTAAAAGCTAGGTAACTGGGGTTAAGTGATTTGCTCAGGGTTACACAGTGAGGAACTGTCTGAAGCCACATTGAACCAGAACCTTCCATCTCCAGGGCTGATTCTTTATCCACTGAGCCACCTACTTGTCCATTTGATCCCTCTTAACTCAACTGGCTTCCCTTTATTGGGTATTTCTAATTTTTCCTCTTCTCTAAAAACCTTGTTTCTACATTGTTGTTTCCATGTCCCCCCACATTGGATTCTTTCAGAGCAGGAAATGCCTTTTAGCTTTCTTCAAAGTACCATTATTTAGCATAGTGCCTGACACATAGTAGGTATATTACAAATGTTTGCTGAGAATTACCCCCCAAAATCAGTCATGTTGGAAAAATAAAATATTAAAAACAATAAATCCAAACCCCCCAACTTAAGAACTCTTGGCCTTAGATGATTCAATACCCCTGCTTTTGAGTTGACACTGGGTTTCCCAATGTGTTCTTCATGTTGAATCTTGAATATAGGTTCAAGTGGCTCACTAACCAACAACTGTCCGTGCTATTTGGATTCAAGGTCTTCACTATGACCCATTAATTGCAGCTTCAGGAAACATGTTAAGAATGTCCACAGATATGTTTCTTCTCCATCAATTTGAATGTAGTACCACTGCCTATCCTTCTCATTCACTCACAGATCTTTCCAAATATCTTAATAGTTTTTTATTTTAATTAAGAGAAATAATTATTGCATTGGAAGAATCAAGCGGAAGAAATGGGGAGAAAAAAACATTAAAAAACTTCATACACATATACATATATATGTACACACATGTTTGTATAATGTCTTATTTGGAAATAGTGTTTTGCATATTTGCATGTTGTTGCCTCTGTCAAAATATAAGTATTTGTAGGCAGATACTATTATTAATGGTGTACTTACCATTCAGCACAATATCTGCCAAAGAATACTACTTTAAAATGTTTTTGTTATTAACTTTACTTTTGTTAAGTTTACATTGTAAATCAGTTCCACAACTAGATTTCAAAATCATGATTTAAATATCAAATTTTAAAAGTATTCCATGTATGAAATAATTTGGATAATTTCATGAGATTCCTCCCTCTTCCCCAAAGAAAATCAATGTCTGTTATTAACTTTACTGCTGTAGTCACATCACATTCAGTACTAAAAACAAGAAAAGAAAGAAAAGCCACAATCATTTCATCAGTGAAAAATAGAAGTGATAAGGCCCTAAACAGTATTTTTTTCTACAATTATTGGACACATGAGATTCCCAAAATAATAAAGGACATGTATTGCTTCTATTATGACCCCTGTTTTTAAGGGGGTAATAACATAGCTAGCACCTGCTTTTTCTCCGTTCCACCTCAATGCCATAACTTATTGGAACATTTTTCCATTTTGGAATGACATGTTCAAATTGGCCAGAGAGAAGCTTTAAGGAGCCTCTAAAAATTACTATCATGAAAAAAAAAACAAAGAATCAGAAAGGGATAAATAACTGTGCTATCATCATTGTTTTATGGAATAATTAAATTTTAGATGTATATTTATTATAACTAATCCTACAAGAGTCTAAGCTGCATTGGAGTGTATCATCAATCATTCCCTAAAACAGAAAAGCTTCCCTTACAAATGGCAACGATAGCACCACAATCTCATTCAATTACTTCATTTACATTAGTTATGATATGCTGAAAAGGATCTGTGATATCACTGATTGGAGAATCTCTCCAACAATGATCCATGCATGCATGTCCATCCTTTGTGACTCTTAAGGATGTCCTTCAAAAAAAAAATCCCCCAAGGTAATTTTCACTTAGTATGTTGGAGATCTTTCTCCCAATCTCCTGTCTACAAGAATTTTAAAATGCAAAGCTCTGGCTATCCATCCACCTGTCATCTCTTGCTTTTAGCACATGAACTGTCAGTCCATCACATTATTCTGGTATACAATTCTTGGATTATGTTCTTTCCCCCTGTTCCTCTTCAGAGTTCTTCAATGTTGATATTTTCCAAAGTGCTCATACTCACCATAAACCTTCAATGTTGTCCTTTGCTGTTATGCAATTTGGGATCAGTAAGAGATTATTGTAATTTATGAAAAACAATCTAACACATTTTTTTTCTTTTTCTAATCTGGACGTTGCTCATTGTCCATCTATCTGGTCTGCCTCCATTATCATTTCTGTGTAACAAACTCTATAGGGTGTACATTCAGAAGCATGTTGAAATTTGGACAGTAGACATTTATTCATCCACTTGGTATTTCCTGTGAGAAATGATTGATCAAGTCCATCTGCATGATTTGCAATCTCTTGAAGTGGGCTCTGCAATGGTTTGTAGCTTGACAAAATCAAAAAATTGCTCCTTCATGCCACCTTAGTAACAGCCTGTACTTTGATAGTATGTCTACCATCTCCCTTCCCTTTATGATCTCTAGATTCACATCTTTCCCGCTTACAATACTTTTTCATTCACCGTTCAGCTCATTGCTACTCCTATTCAAGGTCTTTCTTAAATCTTCTCAGTTGCTAATATCTCCTACATTAATGTTGTATGTTTTGTTTCCCTAGATATAATATTAGTTTTGCGTTTATGCATTGTTTTGGTTTTGTGTACATGTTTGCTTTTATTGCTGTTGTCATTGTCATTATTGTTAGTTATTATTTTGTCTTAACCCCCTAAAATAAACTCCTATAAAATTAAATTTTAATGGTTTGACTAAAATATATGAAAATTATAAATAATAATGGTGGTAGCAGATTCAAAGTATTATTTCTCAAAGTCTAAATGTCTTCAATAGCTTTTATTTAAAAAGAGGTGGAAAGAGTAAAAGCAGAGAAAACAAAAGAGTAGAGAAGACATTAGCCTTCTAACTAAATATTGCTCTGGTGCTCAACTCAGCCAGGACTTGTTGACCTTCAATCAGGAATTAAACTTCCTCCAGAAGACAGGAAGGGAAAGCCAGCCAACTTCCCTCCAAGAGGCAGGTCAAGATGATAACTTAAGCTGAAGGTGACTCCTGAGGCTAACTTTCTTCCTTGAGCCAACTTTCTTCTTAAAGCCTACTTCCTTCTTGAAGTCCAACTCCTTCTTGAAGCCCAATTTGTCCTTGGAGTGGATTTCTCTATCCCCAGAAATTTGGGGCCTTTTATAGTGGTTTCTTGTCCCTTCCCCTTTTCATAGGGGCCAATCACTGCTTCCAAATTGCCCAGCACTGCCCAAGGAGCAGTATTTGTGGAAAGACTTCTCACCTTTTAGAGAGGTGAATGCTCATCAAAAGAGTTCACAGATTCCTGATTGATTGAGGTGTAATTCTCATTTCCTGAATGATTGAGTTGAAAGGGTGGAGAGTTCCTCTACCTAGTGCTAAGTAGGGTGTTCAAACTATTTTTTTTAATTCAATTCAAAAATAGACAAATGAGAGTTAATCCTGTCTTCACAATCTAGTGAGGTATGAAGTAGGAGTACTTGAATTATTGTTAACCAAGTATTAACTCAAAATAGAGAAAGGAAATAAAGGATTCCCTTTCACAAGTGTAAACTCAGAGTAGACAAGAGAACAAATAATTCCCTTTTCACACTCCATGTAATAAAAAAAACAAAGAAAAGACTCTCAGAGGTCATCCTGTATAATCTGTATTTAACAGTATTGTTTTCATATGATTTGGACTAGAAACTAGAAGTATCAAATGTGTAGGGAAACTCTTGAAATCTGGATCAAAATGTAATTGGTAAATTTTTAAGAAGATAAATGAAATATAATAAATCATTGAAAATGATGATTTGCATTGCCCCCCCCCCCTCAGAGTCAATAAGAGATCTGCTTTTATCTGTTTGATATCACAGGACCAGATGGCCACTGACTTTTTCTAATCACTCTCATATTCTGAAATTCCATTAATTATAATAGCTTCTTCTCCCATCATTGGAGTCAGTAGCCATAAGGTAAATGAACAAATAACTTACTTTAATTAAATACACAAACACAAAATATAACCCTTTATTAACTGTCTGCTCCTTCAGAAAACCTCAAAGTCCAAAGATACCTAACGAAAGGGAATGAAAAATTCTGTCTACAATATGGCTGATGAGTGGTGAAGATCTCATATAAGGAAAAACCCACTAGGTTCCCAAAGGCAGTCAATTTTAGTTATATAGCTATTATATTAGGCTTTGTTTTGTTTTTCCACTTCTCTATTGTGCCCTCTCTCCCTTTTTTCTGGTTCTGCCTTTTAGGAGTAAAACAAAAAAATTAACTCCTCTTCCAAATGAAGGATAGTCTCCTTGCCCCATATCCTATGTGCACTGGATACTATATAAAACTTTTTTTCTTCTTCTTCCTTAATCATATTGCAACAGAAATGCATTGGTCATTTAGAAAAAAAATTGCTCAACTACAATAAATCAGGGTATTGTCAAACAGTCACACCAAGATAAGAATACAGTGAAATATCGCCTTATTGTTGTAATATGATAATGTTTAGATATGCTTTCATTCTAGGAAGCCTATGTAGATATTCCAAAACCAGTAACATGTCCAACTCCATTCTTAACTTCCAAGGTAAGAGAACAAGCTGTCGTTCAGAGCAATCTTCAGTGATGAAGAAAACTTAGCTGTACCTCTAATACCAAAGAAGAAAAGCTCTTTTAGCAAATGTCATGCCCAAATATCATAGGTCAGCCCACAGTTCTCCACTATCTTTTTTCTCTTTTATCTAAACTCGAAGGAAGCAATTTGACAGGTTTTATTCTAGTTCATACCATTAGAAAGTTTAGAAAATTGGGCTATTTCCATTATGTAATAGAACAGAGGGTAGTATTTGGCTCATCAATTGATATACTTTAAGTAATATAATGTATTTTGGCAGGGCATATGAGATGTTTCTAGAAGTTCTTTCAGGGGCAGGGGAGGTAAAAATCACTTATTACATGTCTGCTATGTACCAAGCACTGTGTTGTGTTTTAAAAATAGACTCTCATCTGAGATAGTTTCTTTTACCATCAAAGCAATGATTTAATAATTGATTAAGTAGTTCCCTACTTCCTCCATACAAAAAAAAAATAGGTGATAATAGTTTCAACAGTCTTCTTTTTAGAACTGCATGAGTGCTGAGAGAATCTGGCTTTTCATATTAAAACTAACAACAGTTCTAAACAATGGAAACGTAGAATTATCTCATCTTCCTCAGTAAGCATTAGTCATGGAAGGTATTTAGTTTTTGCTCTAGGCAAACTAAATAAAATATGGAATCACTGGTTACTGTGAAATTCCCCAAAGTCATTGTTTCCTTCAACAAGCTTATTGGTAATACACCAAATGAATATAGGAAACTGAGCTACGAGTGTTAAAAAAAATAAGAAACAGGAAGAGAAGTAAAGGAAATTATTATAATGAGAGGAAAAAGGAACAGTTTAACAATGTATTAAATTAAAACTGATTGGAAAGGATAAGCAAATGCTTGTTTATGTTAACTAAAGAGAGAATCAAAAGAAGCAAGATTAAATTACAGTGTGGAACACATGAGTTATTAGTGAAAAGAAGTTTCCTAATAGTAGATATTATTTTTTCTGATTGGATATGAAGGATGCTGTATAATATGTAAAATATAAAATCATTTTCATTTTTCTATTACCCTTTAGATATGGAAAAGTTAGATATTTAAACCCATTAATTCTAAGGCCTATTATTTTGAATTCCATGATTTGTTACTATGCAAAGAATAATGAACATAAATAAAATGGTTCTGGGGCATTATGGATGCAGGCAGTGTATTGTTGTTGAGAGTAAAACTATTTCCTAAGCAGTAGACCCAAGCCTCTTCCCCAAAAGAAAGCCAAGGATGATATGAAGTTGGGGTTAGAGGAGGGGGCCTGGAAAGGGAATAGCAATATGAGCAACTACCAGGATCAAAAGGAAGTATAATGAGCTCATTAATTCAAACCAGCTAAATGCAAAAAAGATAAGAAAAGCCTGGATTGGGAATCTGGTAAATGAGAAGCCAGAGAAGGTCAAAGGGGATTATAGATTTAGAGGTGAAAGGGATATTAGAGGTAATCTAATACAATACTCATTTTAGATGAGAAAATTAAAGTCCACAGAGGTTAAGATGCCTTGCTAAGGTGACTAGGGTAGTAAGAGGAAGAATCAGAGTTTAATATCCCATTATTTTGATTCCAAATTCAGCTCTCTCTTCCTTGAACTACACTGCTTCTTGTAAATCACTGACAAAATAGCTCTAGTAAGTATTATGTAACTACAATAAATACCTAGTCAAAGATGAGTTCTTGGTCATTGTTGGTGAAAATGTTTCTACAGTGGAGGTTACCTAGGCTGAAAAATAACAAATATTTTCCATATTCATGAGTAAAAAGGCATTATACACATAAGTAAACATTAATCATCTGAGTCACTCTTATCATACCTCTGAAGACAACATTGGGAGAATATCTGAGGATTATAGATAGGCAGGGTTTAGACAGATTTTGGGGTAACATCTAGCCAGCACAGGGAGGTGAAAAGGGAGCAGGAAGACCAGAAGAGAATCTTATTTGCATGAATTTAGATTGATTTGAGTGGAGCTTAGACAACTAGAGACAGGGAAATCCCTTTTCTAATCCTCATTCCTTAACCTTAATTTGTAATAAATTATATATTTTTCTATACAGCATCATCTTCAGGGCCATTACATCCTATTGGCTCAGTAAAAGGAAAGTAAAATCCACTGTAGTTTCACTAACAGGAAGCTGAAATACCCAGAGACCACAGCTGGGTATTTAGGCAATTCCCTAGGGGGAACCTGATATCTACTCACCTTAGTCCCTTCATTACTGACCTGTGTCTTTTCTTTTTTCAGTTTAAACCCCAGCTTTCCCAGATTATGGCTGTATGACACTGGAGAATGAAGCTGGTGAATTGGCTAAATTATTGATAATTTTTATTCCATATGTATGTGATTTTTTTACTCTGTGTATCACATAATTACCCTATTATATTAAGTTACACTTATATAAAATATAGGATTATATAATCAGATATGAAAACTATAAGCACCACTACTCATACCCTCTAATAGCCTA